>NC_090647.1:272679225-272858360 GCF_040937935.1 Hyperolius riggenbachi | reverse complement strand
AAATGTTATTTGTCTTGTCTTTGTCTAGGGCACTCAATCACCCGCCCACACCCTCAGAATGCCCTCAGGCCCCAGCCCTGATCACCTCGCCAGTGCATTGCTTGCATGTATTCCCCCCTCTAATCACACCTTGAGACACCCATCAATCACCTTCTGTCACCCCCTAGCACACCTACCCATCAGATCAGGCCCTAATTTGCCCCGTGTGGGCTCCTGATCACTCGGCCAAACCCTCAGATCCCCCTCAGACCCCCTTCCGATCACCTCCCCAATGCATTGATTGCATCTATTTTCCCCTCTAACCACCCTCTGAGACACCCATCAATCACCTCCTGTCACCCCCCCCCCCCCCCCCTAGCACTCCTATCCATCAGATCAGGCCCAATACAACCTGTCATCTAAAAGGCCACCCTGCATATGACCGGTTCCACAAAATTCGCCCCCTCATAGACCACCTGTCATCAAAATTTGCAGATGCTTATACCCCTGAACAGTCATTTTGAGACATTTGGTTTCCAGACTACTCACGGTTTTGGGCCCGTAAAATGCCAGGGCGGTATAGGAACCCCACAAACTGACCCCATTTTAGAAAAAGGACACCCCAATGTATTCTGTTAGGTGTATGACGAGTTCATAGAAGATTTTATTTTTTGTCAACAGTTAGCGGAAATTGATTTTTTTTTTTTTTTTTCACAAAGTGTCATTTTTCACTAACTTGTGACAAAAAATTAAATCTTCTATGAACTCGCCATACACCTAGCGGAATACCTTGGGGTGTCTTCTTTCTAAAATGGGGTCACTTGTGGGGTTCCTATACTGCCCTGGCATTTTAGGGGCCCTAAACCGTGAGGAGTAGTCTAGAAAACAAATGCCTCAAAATGACCTGTGATTAGGACGTTGGGCCCCTTAGCGCACCTAGGCTGCAAAAAAGTGTCACACGTGGTATCGCCGTACTCAGGAGAAGTAGTATAATGTGTTTTGGGGTGTATTTTTACACATACCCATGCTGGGTGGGAGAAATCTCTCTGTAAATGGACAATTGTGTGTAAAAAAAAAAATCAAACAATTGTCATCTACAGAGGTATTTCTCCCACCCAGCATGGGTATGTGTAAAAATACACCCCAAAACACATTATACTACTCCCGAGTACGGCGATACCACATGATTGGCACTTTTTTGCAGCCTAACTGCGCTAAGGGGCCCAAAGTCCAATGAGTACCTTTAGGATTTCACAGGTCATTTTTGTTTCAAGACTACTCCTCACGGTTTAGGGCCCCTAAAATGCCAGGGCAGTATAGGAACCCCACAAATGACCCCATTCTAGAAAGAAGACACCCAAACGTATTCCGTTAGGAGCATGGTGAGTTCATAGAAGATTTTATTTTTTGTCACAAGTTAGCGGAAAATGACACTTTGAAAAAAAAAAACAATTAAAATCAATTTCCGCTAACTTGTGACAAAAAAATAAAAACTTCTATGAACTCACCATACTCCTAACAGAATACCTTGGGGTGTCTTCTTTCTAAAATGGGGTCATTAGTGGGGTTCCTATACTGCCCTGGCATTTTAGGGGCCCTAAACCGTGAGGAGTAGTCTAGAAAACAAATGCCTCAAAATGACCTGTGATTAGGACGTTGGGCCCCTTAGCGCACCTAGGCTGCAAAAAAGTGTCACACATGTGGTATCGCCGTACTCAGGAGAAGTAGTATAATGTGTTTTGGGGTGTATTTTTACACATACCCATGCTGGGTGGGAGAAATACCTCTGTAGATGACAATTGTTTGATTTTTTTTTTTACACACAATTGTCCATTTACAGAGTTATTTCTCCCACCCAGCATGGGTATGTGTAAAAATACACCCCAAAACACATTGTACTACTTCTCCCGAGTACGGCGATACCACATGTGTGGCACTTTTTTGCACCCTAACTGCGCTAAGGGGCCCAAAGTCCAATGAGTACCTTTAGGATTTCACAGGTCATTTTGAGAAATTTTGTTTCAAGACTACTCTTCACGGTTTAGGGCCCCTAAAATGCCAGGACAGTATAGGAACCCCACAAATGACTCCATTTTAGAAAGAAGACACCCCAAGGTATTCTGTTAGTAGTACGGTGAGTTCATAGAAGATTTTATTTTTTGTCACAAGTTAGCGGAAATTGATTTTTATTGTTTTTTTTTTTCACAAAGTGTCATTTTCCGCTAACTTGTGACAAAAAATATCTTCTATGAACTCACCGTACTACTAACGGAATACCTTGGGGTGTCTTCTTTCTAAAATGGGGTCATTTGTGGGGTTCCTATACTGTCCTGGCATTTTAGGGGCCCTAAACCGTGAGGAGTAGTCTTGAAACGAAATTTCTCAAAATGACCTGTGAAATCCTAAAGGTACTCATTGGACTTTGGGCCCCTTAGCGCAGTTAGGGTGCAAAAAAGTGCCACACACGTGGTATCGCCGTACTCGGGAGAAGTAGTACAATGTGTTTTGGGGTGTATTTTTACACATACCCATGCTGGGTGGGAGAAAGATCTCTGTAAATGGACAATTGTGTGTAAAAAAAAAAAAAAAATCAAAAGATTGTCATTTGCAGAGGTATTTCTCCCACCCAGCATGGGTATGTGTAAAAATACACCCCAAAACACACTATACTACTTCTCCTGAATACGGCAATACCACATGTGTGGCACTTTTTTGCAGCCTAACTGCGCTAAGGGGCCCAAAGTCCAATGAGCACCTTTAGGCTTTACATGGGTGCTTACAAATTAGCACCCCCTAAAATGCGAGGACAGTAAACACACCCCACAAATGACCCCATTTTGGAAAGTAGACACTTCAAGGTATTCAGAGAGGGGCATGGTGAGTCCGTGGCAGATTTCATTTTTTTTTTTTTTTTTTTTTTGTCGCAAGTTAGAAGAAATGGAAACTTTTTTTTTTTTGTCACAAAGTGTCATTTTCCGCTTACTTGTGACAAAAATTAATATCTTCTATGAACTCACTATGCCTCTCAGTGAATACTTTGGGATGTCTTCTTTCCAAAATGGGGTCATTTGGGGGGTATTTATACTATCCTGGAATTCTAGCCCCTCATGAAACATGTCAGGTGGTCAGAAAAGTCATAGATGCTTGAAAATGGGAAAATTCACTTTTTGCACCATAGTTTGTAAACGCTATAACTTTTACCCAAACCAATAAATATACACTGAATGGGTTTTTTTTTTTTTTTTTATCAAAAACATGTTTGTCCACATTTTTCGCGCTGCATGTATACAGAAATTTTACTTTAGTTGAAAAATGTCAGCACAGAAAGTTAAAAAAAATCATTTTTTTGCCAAAATTCATGTCTTTTTTGATGAATATAATAAAAAGTAAAAATCGCAGGAGCAATCAAATAGCACCAAAAGAAAGCTTTATTAGTGACAAGAAAAGGAGCCAAAATTCATTTAGGTGGTAGGTTGTATGAGCGAGCAATAAACCGTCAAAGCTGCAGTGGTCTGAATGGAAAAAAAGTGGCCGGTCCTTAAGGGGGGTAAAGCCCACGGTCCTCAAGTGGTTAAGGTGGCCATACATAATTCAACCAAAACATTTGATTTTCTCATTTCTTAGTTTAAAATGATCCATTGTGTTAAAATAAAAAATGGTATATGGCCACTTTAAGAGTAGTAGCTTCTGGTGGGCGGAGCCTTGTTTAGTAATTATGGACTGAATTATTGTCTTTGTCTACTTGTAAAACTGTTTTTGAGCAGTCCCCTCCAATGTCATTGCCGGTGCGTAGCCCTGACCCCTGATGAAAAACATAAAAAATGCCATGGTATTATTTGGGGCTACGTGCCAGAAGCAAGCTGCTCCTAAGCTACAGGAGGGATTTGGGGGTAAAGACAGCAGGTAACTATAACTTGCTATTAAAAGAGGACCTGTTGAATGTATAATATACACTCGAGGTGTGCTGAAGTGATTCCTGGAATTGTCATTGCTAGTCATTCAACTTAAAGTGATCGGAAGTCTTCTGTAGATGAACTCAAATGGCAAAACAAACCTGAAAAATGTGGTAACTTCTAGATAGCTTAAAACTAATTCACTAGGGCACTATTCTATATTTTTCCTTTCAGTGTGAAAGAAGAAGTCTTCTGGAGAAACTATTTCTATAGAGTATCTCTAATAAAGCAATCTGCACAACTAACGGCATTGGCAGCTCAGCAATCCACAGGAAAATCTGACAAGACCAATGGCAAGCCAGCTGATAGCGATTTAGAAGGTACAAGAAATGGCTTTCATAACTTTTGTTCAGATAAACACCTAACAATAAAAACAGTAATCCCTTTTGCTGTATATTTAAGTGTCTGTTTATAGTCTAACGTCTTTCCTTCCATTATAGAGAAGGTCTTTAGCAATTGGATGCTGTGGTTACATAGTTATCTTGGTTGAAAAAAAACATACGTCCATCGAGTTCAACCAGAGACCAAAGTACAACACCAGCCTGCTCCCTAAAATATCCCTGTTGATCCAGAGGAAGGCGAAAAAACCTTTACAAGGCATGGTCCAATTAGCCCCAAAAGGGGAAAAAATTCCTTCCCGACTCCAGATGGCAATCAGATAAAATCCCTGGATCAACATCATTAGGCATTACCTAGTAATTGTAGCCATGGACAGCCTTGGACTGACCCACCGAACTGCCGATGATTCCATCGGTGGGCCCCACCTCCTGGGGGCCCCAGAGCCGGCACAGCGCAGGAAGGGGGGAAATTGGGCACGCAGAGCGGCAGGGAGGGGGGAAGCTCCCCCCCTCCCTCACCTAGGGGCCCCCCTTCCGCACTCCCCCTCCCTCCAAAATTTCAGCCAGTGGCAGCGAGCGGGGAATAGCTTACCGGCATGAACACATCAGTCATCAGAGGAGATCCATCGCTCTGCGTGCCGCTGGCTGGTCTCCGTCTCTCCTGCAATGCACTGACCAATCGCGCTCTCAGGAAGTACTGCAAGAGCGTGATTGGTCAGTGCATTGCAGGAGAGTCTTCATGCCAGTAAGCTATTCCCCGCTCGCTACCACTGGCTGAAATTTTGGAGGGAGGGGGGAGCGCGGAAGGGGGAGCCCCTAGGTGAGGGAGGGGGGGAAGCTTCCCCCCTCCCCGCTGCTCTGTGTGCCCACTGCCCCCCTTCCTGCGCTGTGGGACACCTGTGACCTGCGCCTGCGGCCTGCCTACCTAAACGGGGGGGGGCTCCAGGTGAGGGAGGGGGGGAAGCTTCCCCGCCGCTGTGTGCCCACTGCCCCCCCCTACCAAGCTGGGGGGGATATTAGACCTACCTAACTGGGTAGGCTGAAACTTCCTCTGTGGGCCCTTAGTGTCCCAGTCCGACCCTGGCCATGGATGTCTTTCAACGCAAGGAAAGCATCTAAGTCCCCTTTAAATGCAGGTATAGAGTTTGCCATAACGACTTCCTATGTCAATGCATTCCATATCTTAATCACTCTTACTATAACGAACCCTTTCCTAAATAAATGGCTAAAACGGTTTTCCTCCATGCGCAGATCGTGTCCTCTAGTCTTTTGAGAAGGCCTAGGGACAAAAAGCTCATCCGCCAAGCTATTATATTGCCCTCTGATGTATTTATACATGTTAATTAGATCCCCTCTAAGGCGTATTTTCTCTAGACTAAATAAACCCAGTTTATCTAACCTTTCTTGGTAAGTGAGACCTTCCATCCCACGTATCAATTTTGTTCGTCTCTGCACCTGGTCCTAAAACTGCAATATCTATTTTGTAATGTGGTGCCCAGAACTATATTCCAGATGTGACCTTAGTAGAGAGTTAAACAGGGGCAATATTTATGCTAGCATCTCGAGTTTTTATTTCCCTTTTAATGCATCCCAAAATTTTGTTAGCTTTAGCTGCAGCGGCTTGGCATTGAGTACGATTATTTAACTTGTTGTCGATGAGTACTCCTAAGTCCTTCTCCAAGTTTGATGTCCCCAACTGTATCCCATTTATTTTGTATGGTGCTAGACCATTGGTACGACCAAAATGCATGACTTTACATTTTTCAACAATGAATTTCATCTGCCATGTATGTGCCCATATAGCCATCCTATGCAGATCATGTTGCAATATGTCCCTATCTTCCTTAGAGTTGATGGTTCTTGAAAGTTTATGGACCATTGTGCGTTTTCAATCTTTCTGCATACATATGACCTAAAACATAAACTAGATTCCAGTTTTGCAAACCATTCCAAAAGCATTATGTTTATTCTTGGTCAGAAGAGACCTTTTGGTAGATGAAAAGTATGTGGCCCATAGTTTTAGTGCTCCTGAGGCAGCACTAATTGCACAAAATGTTTCTGGTAACTGGAACGTCCTGTACATCAGCTTGGGGTCATTTTAGTGAGATTTAACTCTGAGGCCCCTTTTGTACAAGAACGGTAAACCTGCTTTGCCCTATTTTGCCCCAAGGGGTTGCAAAAACTATGAAAGTCTATGGAGACTTTCACACTTATTGCGGTCCCTTTTGATGCACCGGAAGTATCCGAGCCAATGCAAGGGCAACAGCATGTTACCGCGAGCACCAAGCTTAATGAATCATGCTTGGTGTAATGAAAGTCTATGGGTGACGCATGTAGTGATGTAGTGTAAACGACAGAGCACATTGCAGCGCCCGGGCAATGGGAATCCCAGTGACATACTTCCTTCCCAGCAGGGAGTATGTCACTGAGCAGGGGACGGTACTATGCATATGACCCTGTCTGCACACTGCTGCAGGGTCATATGATTGTTGTTTTCTTGCGGTGGGATATGGCAGGAGCATCGCATTCCCACTGCACTACTACGCAAACACCATGTAAAACCGGCCTCAACTGCAGTCCACAGGAAACGCTGACATCTTCCTGCAGAATTTGCTAGAACAGTTCAGAATACCTAGTTAGATAGTTCTAGATGGGCACTTAAGTTTTGCTCCACATAAATGTCATTTCAGATTTTTTTTTTTCCTCGGTAAATAAATTAACAGGCATGATATTCTGAAGTGTTTTTTTTGGGAGGTTTTCATAATCTACTTCTTAGTTTTTTTCTTTCTTTTAAATCTAATCGATTACATTTATGCAGACATATTGTGAATTCAAAAGTATTCACAACTAAAGCACCTTTGCAAACCACATACTAGCATACAGGCCTGGTGCACACCAAAAAACGCTAGCAGATCCGCAAAATGCTAGCAGATTTTGAAACGCTTTTTCTTATTTTTCTGTAGCGTTTCAGCTAGCGTTTTGCGGTTTTGGGAAGCGTTTTTGGTGTAGTAGATTTCATGTATTGTTACAGTAAAACTGTTACTGAACAGCTACTGTAACAAAAACCGCCTGTCAAACCGCTCTGAAGTGCCGTTTTTCAGAGCGGTTTGCGTTTTTCCTATACTTAACATTGAGGCAGAAACGCCTCCGCAATCCAAAATCTGCAGCAGCCCGGGAGTATGCGTTTCTGCAAAACGCCTCCCGCTCTGGTGTGCACCAGCCCATTGAAATACATTACCCTAGCGGATCCGCACCCGCAAGCGGATCGCAAAACACAGCCGAACCGCTCTGGTGTGCACTAGGCCACACACATGATTTAACTGACATTCATCTGCAGATCAGATCCACCAGGATGGATTTTCAGATCTGCGGATGATTGTCTGATCTGCAGATGAATGTCTGTTAAACAAGGTGTGTATGATGATCTGCAGATCTCATAGACTATGAATGCAATTTGCAGGAATGGATTTTTGGCAGGAACAGATCTTTTGCAGATACTGATCTTTTGTGTCTGTACAGCATCTTTGTGTGCAGCATCTTGCAAAGATTTTTTTCTGATGGGGAGTTCAGCTCCATAGAAAAGACTGTGTAGAGGATGGCTCTCATACTACATGAAGGGTGGTAAGATTGGTCTGTGATCTTTCATTTTCCAAAGACTATAGTCTGATGTGTGTATGCACCTTTAGTAACAGAACAAAGAATTTAGTCGTTGAACAGCAGCTACCTTTGTACAAGGTAGTGAAACAATTACTACCACTACTACTGGGGTATTGATTGATATGAATGATCAATCCGATGCAAATATTTCTGAGCTCATGTACTTTTTTGTACATTTTTATGCAAATATATGCAGCTTGAAAATGGACCAATCAAGTCACACTCAGGTTTAAATTGATTGGTCCATTTTCAAGCAGCATATGTTTGCATAAAGATTTACATAAATCTGCATCTGATTGGCCATCCCGAATGATTGATCATTTGCTATCTCAGGCTGCTATTGCACTAATTTTTATTTTATAATTAAATTCTAGAAACTGTTAGACCAAAGACTCCACCTGTTGCTATAAAAAGTCAACTGAAAACTCAAGAGGTAATTTATTTTTGTTCTTACTTATGAAATCACTATAAACATTGTTTGCAATGTTGGGTCTTCTTTACATTGGTGTTTTTAAGCTTCTGTGCGAGTAAATGCTTAGCTGTGAAATTTGCATGTGTTGCATATGGGACCATTGAGGCCGCTTTACCACGGACTGTTGAGCTTTGTGCTCAGCAAGCAGTTACCAGGCAGCAACAAGCAGTTACCAGGCAGTTGTGAGAGTTTGAGAGGCATTTCATTGCCTATCAAGTCTGTGGAAAAGAGGCCTTACACTGATGTTCATAGCTAGCATTTACCTGGCTGCACCTTTTAGGCCTCTTTTCCATGGGCAGTTGAACTGTGTGTTCAGCAAGCAGTTACCAAGCAGCCGTAAACATTTGCCAGGCAGCAGCAAGCAGTTGTGCGAGGTGGAGAGGCTTTTCATTGCCTAGCAACTGCTCATGGGAAAGAGGCCTTAAAAACACCTTTTGGCTTTCTTTAACTCTTTCCATCAGCAATCAGTTTGCAATGAAAACACCTGCCAAACTCCTAAAAATGCCTATACCATTTAGCAGTGCAATATAGAAGTAGAAATCTATATCTGTGAATGATTGATAAGGGGCCCATCTGTTTGTTTTTCAGGGAAGCCAAGGCTAAATTTGACTGCTGGGCAACTGCTTAATTTGCATAGATAAAATCACTCTGGGCTAGTTCACACTCAGCGCTTGGAGCGCCGCTAGACCGTGATCGTGTTTGACTCGCGATTTAAAAATAAAATCTTGTGATTCCTATTCAATAGAATGGGAATCACAGCACAATCTCCCCCAAAACGCTGCATGCAGCGTGTTTGCGATGAATCGAAATTGCAACCGCTGCAATGTGAATTTATCCATAGGGATACATTGCAGCAGCAGAATCGCCCCAATGTGAACCAGCCCTCAGAGTTATTTAACAGTTTCAATACATTTGCAAAAAAAAAAAAAAAAAATAGGATTAGTTCACTATGTATCTGTGTTTATGTTCTCATGCCCCAAGTCCATTCAGGTATGTTTTAACCACTTGAGGACCACAGTCTTTTCGCCCCTTAAGGACCAGAGCCTTTTTTTCCATTCAGACCACTGCAGCTTTCACGGTTTATTCCCCGGTAATACAACCTACCACCTAAATGAATTTTACCTCCTTTTTTTTGTCACTAATGCAGCTTTCTTTTGGTGCTATTTGATTGCTGCTGCAGGTTTTACTTTTTATTATATTCATCAAAAAAGACATGAATTTTGTCAAAAAAATGACTTTTTTAACTTTTTGTGCTGACATTTTTCAAATAAAGTAAAATTTCCTATACATTTAAGCGCAAAAGTTATTCTGCTACATGTCTTTGATAAAAAAAAAAAACATTCAGTATATATTTATTGGATTGGGTAAAAGTTATAGCGTTTACAAACTATAGTGCCAAAAGTGAATTTTCCCATTTTGAAGCATCTCTGCCTTTTCTAACAACCTGTCATGTTTCATGAGGTGCTAAAATTCCAGGATAGTATAAGTACCCCCAAATGACCCCATTTTGGAAAGAAGACAGCCCAAAGTATTCAGTGAGAGGCATGGTGAGTTCATGGAAGAATTTATTTTTTGTCACAAGTTAGCGGAAAATGACACTTTGTGACAAAAAAAAAAAAGTTTCCATTTCTTCTAACTTGCGACAAAAAAAAAATGAAATCTGCCACGGACTCACTATGCTCCTCTCTGAATACCTTGAAGTGTCTACTTTCCAAAATGGGGTCATTTGTGGGGTGTATTCACTGTCCTGGCATTTTGGGGGGTGCCTAATTGTAAGCACCCCTGTAAAGCCTAAAGATGCTCATTGGACTTTGGGCCCCTTAGCGCAGTTAGGCTGCAAAAAAGTGCCACACATGTGGTATTGCCGTACTCAGGAGAAGTAGTATAATGTGTTTTGGGGTGTATTTTTACACATACCCATGATGGGTGGGAGAAATATCTCCGTAAATGACAATTTTTTTATTTATTTTTTTTACACACAATTGTCTATTTACAGAGATATTTCTCCCACTCAGCATGAGTGTGTGTAAAAATACACCCCAAAACACATTATACTACTTCTCCTGAGTACGGCGATACCACATGTGTGGCACTTTTTTGCACCCTAAGTGCGTTAAGGGGCCCAAAGTCCAATGAGTACCTTTAGGATTTCACAGGTCATTTTGCGACATTTGGTTTCAAGACTACTCCTCACGGTTTAGGGCCCCTAAAATGCCAGGGCAGTATAGGAACCCCACAAATGACCCCATTTTAGAAAGAAGACACCCCAAGGTATTCCGTTAGGTGTATGGTAAGTTCATAGAAGATTTTTTTTTTTTTTTTGTCACAAGTTAGCGGAAAATGACACTTTGTAAAAAAACAATTTGATTTTAATTGTGTTTTTTCACAAAGTGTCATTTTCCACTAACTTGTGACAAAAAATAAAATCTTCTATGAACTCACCATACTCCTAACGGAATACCTTTGGGTGTCTTCTTTCTAAAATGGGGTAATTTGTGGGGTTCCTATACTGCCCTGGCATTTTAGGGGCCCTAAACAGTGAGGAGTAGTCTTGAAACCAAATGTCGCAAAATGACCTGTGAAATCCTAAAGGTACTCATTGGACTTTGGGCCCCTTAGCGCACTTAGGGTGCAAAAAAGTGCCACACATGTATATAAAAATCAATTTCCGCTAACTGTTGACAAAAAATAAAATCTTCTATGAACTCGTCATACACCTAACAGAATAACTTGGGGTGTCTTTTTTTCTAAAATGGGGTCACTTGTGGGGTTCCTATACTGCCCTGGCATTTTACGGGCCCAAAACCGTGAGTAGTCTGGAAACCAAATTTCTCAAAATGACTGTTCAGGGGTATAAGCATCTGCAAATTTTGATGACAGGTGGTCTATGAGGGGGCAAATTTTGTGGAACCGGTCATAAGCAGGGTGGCCTCTTAGATGACAGGTTGTATTGAGCCTGATCTGATGGATAGGAGTGCTAGGCTGGTGACAGGAGGTGATTGATGAGTGTCTCGGGGTGGTTAGAGGGGAAAATGGATGCAATCAATGCACTGGGGAGGTGATCGGAAGGGGGTCTGAGGGTTTGGCCGAGTGATCAGGAGCCCACACGGGGCAAATTAGGGCCTGATCTGATGGTAGGTGTGCTAGGGGGTGACAGGAGGTGATTGATGGGTGTCTCAAGGTGTGATTAGAGGGGGGAAATAGATGCAAGCAATGCATTGGCGAGGTGATCAGGGCTGGGGTCTGAGGGCGTTCTGAGGGTGTGGGTGGGTGATAAAGTGCCCTAGGGGCAGATAGGAGTCTAATCTGATGGGTAGCAGTGACAGGGGCTGATTGATGGGTGATCAGTGGATGATTAGATGGCAGAACAGATGTAAACAATGCACTTTGGAGGTGATCTGAGGGTAGGTCTGGGGCAATCTGATGTTGTGGGTGGGTGATCAGATTGCCCGCAAGGGGCAGGTTAGGGGCTGATTGATGGGTGGCATTGACAGGGGCTGATTGATGGGTGGCATTGACAGGGGCTGATTGATGGGTGGCATTGACAGGGGGTGATTGATGGGTGGCATTGACGGGGGGTGATTGATGGGTGGGCGATTGGGTGCCCACAAGGGGCAGATTAGGGTCTGATCTGATGGGTAACAGTGACAGGTGGTGATAGGGGGTGATTGATGGGTAATTAGTGGGTGTTTAGGGTAGAGAACAGATGTAAACACTGCACTTGGGATGTGATCTGACGTCGGATCTGCGGGCGATCTATTAGTGTGAGTGGGTGATCAGATTGCCCGCAAGGGGCTGATTTATGGGTGGCAGTGACAGGGGGTGATTGATGGGTGATTGACAGGTGATTGGCAAGTGGTCAGGGGGGATAGATGCATACAGTACACAGGAGGGGGGGGGTCTGGGGTGAATCTGAGGGGTGGGGTGGGTGATCAGAAGGGAGCAGGGGGCAGTTTAGGGTTAAAAAAAATAGCATTGACAGATAGTGACAGGGGGTGATTGGGTGCAAACAGTGGTCTGGGGGGTGGGCAGGGGGGGGTCTGAGGGGTGCTGTGTGCGATCAGGGG
Organism: Hyperolius riggenbachi; assembly: GCF_040937935.1. Taxonomy (NCBI): domain Eukaryota; kingdom Metazoa; phylum Chordata; class Amphibia; order Anura; family Hyperoliidae; genus Hyperolius; species Hyperolius riggenbachi. Next base: position 272,845,894 of record NC_090647.1, on the reverse strand, counting down.
GCAGGGGGGGGGGGAAATCAGTGTGCTTGGGTGCAGACTAGGCTGGCTGCTGCCTGCCCTGGTGGTCCCTCGGACACTGGGACCACCAGGGCAGGAGGCAGCCAGTATAATAGGCTTTGTATACATTACAAAGCCTATTATACACTGTACGTGCGGCGATCCGGGTGCTAGTAACCCGCCGGCGCTTCCGAACGGCCGGCGGGTTACAGCGCGAGGGGGGGGCGGAGCCAATCGCCAGCAGCTGATCGCGTCACGAATGACGCGATCGCCGCATAACCACGCCTGCCGCCGCCTCCGCCGATGGGCGTATTGCGGTCGTTTAGGCCCAGTCTTTGCCGCCGCTGGGGGCGGTCGACAAGTGGTTAAACACTACTACTATGCAGCACACGGATGGCCATTTTCTTCTACTGTGCTGTATTGACGCAGTGCCAGTACTCTCTATCAGCTAAGGAACAGGCTACCAGCCACATCTGCAGATGGGTTCTGTAGCTCGTAGGCCTCTTTTCCACGGACTGTTGACCTGTGTGCTCAGCAAACAGTTACCAGGCAGCAGTGAGCAGTTGTGAGAGCTTGAGAGGCATTTCACTGCCTATCAACAGTCCGTGGAAAAGAGGCCTTTAGGATAGCAGCCAGTCTTCTCTCTCCAAAGTACATGATTGCTGTGATTTAAGTCCCTTTCCCATTGAGTGCGAAGCCGCAGTACGAATTTGCGCTTTAACAATGAAATCAATGCAGTTGATTGAAAGCGTTTCCATTGAAAGCGGTTTTTCCAAATGTAGATGCAGAAAAAAATGTGGTCTGCATGCTGCAGATTTCTGCACCACTCACTGCCCCACGTGCGATTCACAAATAATGAAAGTAAATGGTCCCGTGTGCAAATGTGAATTTTCACGTTTTCAATGCAAATTTTCACATCAGTTTTCCAATCTAACACGCTGATCCTTTCCTGTTGAATCAATAATCTCTGACAGATCCGATCAGATTTTCTATAGTTTTTACGATCACTTCTGTACAAAATTGAACGGTAACCTGATCGGACCAGTTGGAAATTGCATGTAGTGGTGAGCTATGCATAGCTCCGCCATTCGTAATCAAAATTATGATTACAACTTGCTGGCTGTGGCAGAGTGGGGAGCTAACTTACCCTTGTCCGCCCCCCCCCCCCCCCCCCCCCCTATAGCCGATGTGCACTCACATTTTACCTCTCAAACCCATGCTTCCTCCTTCCGGGGATTGAGGAGGCGTGGGAATGTTGTGGAAAGCAAGTGAATGTGACGTGGAGCAAATTGGCTATAGGTGGTGACATAGGTAAGTTAAACCCCCTCCGAGCCGCAACCAGCAAGTTGTAATCGTAAATATGTTTACAAACTGTATAGCTCACCACTAATTGCATGGTGTACCAGGCATAATGTTGCTGTGGAGATTAAAAATTGTATGCGAAAATTTGCATTAAAAATGCACAATTGTATAGGTCATTCAATTCGCAAATGCAAATTTGGATGCAGAACACTCAGTATTACTAGTGGAAATAGACCCTAACAAGTTCTTCTCTCAGGACTCAGTGATGTGCGTTAGGGCCCATTCACACTTAAAAAGTGCAAAACGGTAGCACTCAACGCTTCCATTTTGGGTGGGAGATTTTTACCGCGATTAGCGCAGTAAAATCACTACACTCTCGCGATTCAATGCAATCGCAATCATCGCTTTTATAAGCACTGTATTGCGATCGCTCAAGAATCGCAAGAAAATGCTGCAAATAACTTGTTTTGCGATTGCTGTTAATTGCGAAACGCCCGCAATCGCGGCAGTGAGATCACAGCCATAGGGTTACAATTGCGCTTTAAAAAGCGCTAGCACTTCGGTGATTAGCGGGCATCGCCCGCTAATCGCCATAGTTTGAATGCGCCCAAACACTTTCTTTTGGTACCAAAACACCTATTCCCTTGCATTACCAACAAATAATTGCATAAAGTTGAGATTCATATTTATACAATTTTTTTTAAAAATGTGTTTTTTTGTTTTTTGTTTTTTTTTAAGTATAATTTTAGTCTTAGATAATTCTCAACAGTGCTTCTTGTTTTTTAATCATTTTATTTTTAAAATGGTACTGTCAGTCAGTCCCCTTCCAGTTGCTGGCATTTTGGTAAAGTATGGAGGGCAGGGGTAATTGACAAGATTGCTACCCATTTACACTGCTCGCTGCCATCATTAGGAGTAGGTTGGACTGGCATTCCCCACAGACTTTACCTCTGCAGTGGAGGGCAAGTGACCTGGACATACAGAAGTGGAGCAGGATAAATTGCTGTTTTTCCATTCCTAGGAAGATGAGGAGATTTCTACCAGCCCAGAAGTATCTGAGTTTGTGAGTGAAGCATTTGATTCCTGCAACATAAACCAAGAAGATCTAAGGAAAGAAATGGAGCAGTTGGTGTTGGACAAAAAAGATGAACTGGAAAAAGCAGAAGGTAATCCATTTTAATTTGTTACCAGAATAATCTGACGGTTCTGCTCAGTTTAAGAAATTAGTAAATCCAAGTAAAAATGGTGATAAGTAGCCGATACTTTTATCAGTTTCAGAGCACTAAATCAAATACTTAAAGAGACTCTAAAGTCTCTAAAAAAAATCATCTTTTTATAATAAAATCCTGTGTAATATGACAGCCCTGCCTAAACCGCCGCATTCCCGCCGCTCTAACCTAACTAAGTTGCCCCCCCCAAACTCCCCGGGGGGCAATCCGGGAATTTCTTCCGTGAGAGGCAGAGCTATGAGCCGCAGCTCTGCCTCTCAGCGCGTCTGTCAGCCCAGATCGCCGCCTCTCCCCCGCCCATCTCAGTCTTACTTCACTGAGAGGGGCGGGGGAGAGGTGGAGATCCGCTGCTGACAGACGCATGTGAGGCAGGGCTGCAGATCATAGCTCTGCCTCACACGGAAGAGTAGAGGGCAGCAAAATCCACGACCAAGAAAGTCGTGGATTTTGCGGGGGAGAGGGAGGGGGGAGTTAGGGGGGATTTAGATAGATTTCAGCAGCGGGGATGCGGTGGTTTAGGTAGGGCTATCATATTACACAGGGTTTTATAATAAAAAGATGATTTGTGATGTCTGGTGGATTGTGTATTTCGGTTCATCTGATATCTAGAGCAGCAAGTGTCACTTTTTAAACTTATATTTTTTTCTTTTCCCTCCAGTTTGCTTAGCAGACATGCAATTAGCTAGGGGGAGGGATTAGCTGTAACACAGGTGATAAATTAAACAGAAGTGTAGGCCGAAGCCCTAAGGCCCCATTCACACTTGCAAAACGCTAGCGATTTTGCTAACGTTTTGCTCTGGCGATTTTTGGCGATTAATGACAAAAATCGCCATTCACACTTGGGGCAATTTTCCGTGATCGCGATTAGCGTTTCTGTAGCACTAAATGCGATCGCTGGAAAATCGCCTGAAAATGGTGCAGGATACAAATAATTTTTTTTTTGAGCGATTTGCGTTAATTGCAGGCGATTAAAGCAAATCACCCAAGTGAGAACGGGCCCATAGGTTTCTATTGCACTAGCGCTTAAAAAAGCGCTAGCGCTTAAGCGTTTTGCCGAAATCACTGGCAAAACGCTCAGGTGTGAACGGGCCTTACTATGGTGGAGGGCTGATTTCACTTCACTGCTGGGAACTGTGCGCACTGCTGTTGTTTGTAAATTGTGTTTGTAACTTGTGTTTTTGCTGTTGTGATATCTGGTGGATTGTGTATTGTGGTTCATCTGATATCTAGAGCAGCAAGTGTCACTTTTAAACGTATATTTTTTTTCTTTTCCCTCCAGTTTGCTTAGCAGACAGGCAATTAGCTAGGGGGAGGGATTAGCTGTAATAGGAGATAATTGGATAGCTTTAGTACCTGAGCTTGCTCAGTCTGTGGCTTGCTCACTAAGTGGCTTCGACACAAGTGGCATAGGCGTTAAAAACAGGCGTTACAATACAGGCACAAAGGGAAAGGCAGTACTTTAAAGTGGAACTGACCTTAAAATGTGATACTGTAAAAATCTCTGATGTGTTGCTTAATACTGCTTAAATAAATAAAAATATATGTTTGCTGTAATATACCTGTCAGATGTCCTTATTTCCGTTACTGCATTCTAGTGCAGTGTGTGCAGCCATATGTTGGTTGGCAAGTTTACAGTGTCATCCAGCTTCAGCCCCTCTTTCCTCAAGCAGCTCCTTTCTCCAATCACTGTGCAGTATGCAAATTAGCCTGTGCTAGTGTACAGTTACAGTGATGTCATCTGGCTGCCCTGTGTATGTGAAGTCTGCCCAGCCTGTCATTTCTCTGCTGGCAGAGTTTTTTTTATTTATTTATTTTGTTGAGATGATACTAATAGCTAAACAGCTAGGTACACACCATATAATTTTTCTGGCAGATTTACCTGCCAGATCGATTATTTCCAACAGGTCCAAATTTCTATTGATTTTTCAATCTCTTTTTTTCAATCCATTTTTGTTCAATTCTATGAAAATTGATTAAAAAAAAAACGGTTGAAAAAAATAGCATTAAAAAAAATGGAGAATCAATCGATCTAAATTTGATTCAAAAATCAATCTTCAGATCAGACATGTTGGAAATAATTGATCTGGCAGGTAAATCTGCCAATGCTCCAGTCCCCCTGCCGGTTACTTCCGGAATTTGCGACTTTAAAGTCGCAGAACCACTGCGCCTTTTCGTCATTCCCGCTGACTTCTCAGGGTTCGATCTGCGCTGAACATACTGCGCTTGCGAAGTGAACCGCCGTAAGAGACCGGAGCATCGTTCAGTGGCTGCGCGGGCACAGGACATCTGCGGGGGACCATAAGAAGCCCCGGGTAAGTTCATCTTTTTTTTTTTTTTTTTTTTTTTTCCCCTTCGCCCCGTACAGTACTCCTTTAGGCCACTTGCACGCTGCATGCGTTTCCGATTCCGATTTTTAATCGGTTTTTACATCCGATTCCGATTTTTAATCTTTACAGCACACTGCATTTTTTGATCCGTTTTTCTGTTGAATGTATTCAGGGAAAATCGGAATTGAAAATCGGAAACTGAAATCGGAGTCGGAAAACGGATTTGCAGTGTGCAGGGAGCCTTAAACAGTTAAGAGAAGGGGGTTCAGGTCTGTCAGGGAACAGGGGCGGGTGGGGGGAGGGTATAGATACTCTATATACATACACACATGCTCTATATACATACACACCTGCTCTGTATATACACATGCAGATCACATCACAAACACACTATATACATACACACATGCTTTGTATACACACATAGAACACACACACACACACACACACACACACACACACACACACACACACACACACACACACACACACACACACACACACACACACACACACACACACACACACACACACACACACACACACACACACACACACACACACACACACACACACACACACACACACACACACACACACACACACACTCCATACATCACCACACACAAATGCCAGACATATACACACACTGCAACCATACAAACACAGTCAGCACCTTTCCTACCGAAGTAGCACCTTCTGTCACAGCTGCAGCTCCAAGTATCTGTGTCTCTCCTTCTCTCTGACCATCTTGGGGAGAAGGAGGGGGGGTTGGACATTCCTCTCCACAGTGAAGTGTTTAGCTTATCAGCTCCACAGTCCAGGAAGGCAGGGAGCTATGTGCATCTCTCAGGAGGGAGGGGTAGAACAGGCTGTAGCCTCATCTAAGTTACTAAAAGTATTACAGTAACAGACCTGGCATCTCCCCCTCTGCTCTCGGGGAACAGTCCAATTTACCGGGCAGATACATTGCCGGTAAAAACATTTTACAGGCAGAGGCTTTTCAAATCCTTTTCCTTGTGTGCCTCTGAGATACTGGCCCGGTGGCAATCCTAGCTGGGGGGGGGGGGGGGGGGGGGCTCTCCTGTTCTCTCAGATGTGCAGGTCTGTCTCCACTCCTCTGCTTGTTTCTCTAGCCTCAGTCCACTGTCTGCTCGTCTTTCTCTGCTACATCCACTGTCTACTCTGCAGCTCTGCTATCCCTTATTCTTCTCTCCACGGAGATCTTCCCTTCACTCTTCTGCTCCCCTTTCTCCTCCGCTGTCTGCTCTCTCTAGCCTGCATATTTCTACTGTTAGCATTCTTCATGTGTCTCAGGGGCGCCACCTGATGACGCAGAATGTAAACAACATGCCCACAGGAACTCTCGCGAGCAGTAGGCAGAATTTCCCGACATACAAGTTCTCCCACTGATCTCTGGGAGCCTGCCAGACAGTGCCGCGGCATGCAACCTCACAGATGGGACAGGCTTAGTAAATGATTTATGTTATACATTTTATTTACATTTTTTTTAAATTACATGTTGTTCTCTTTTTGCCTATCATTTTTAACCACTTCACCACTGAGGGGTTTTACCCCCTGAGCACCAGAGCAATTTTCACCTTTCAGCGCTCCTTCCATTCATTCGTCTATAACTTTATCATTACTTATCACAATGAATTGAACTATATCTTGTTTTTTCCGTCACCAATTAGGCTTTCTTTAGGTGGGACATTATGCCAAGAATTATTTTATTCTAAATGTGTTTTTAATGGGAAAATAGGAAAAATGTGGGAAAAATTATTTTTCAGTTTTCGGCCATTATAGTTTTTAAATAATGCACGCTACTGTAATTAAAACCCATGAAATTTATTTTCCCTTTTGTCCCGGTTATAAAACCGTTTAAATTATGTCCCTATCACAATGTTTGGCGCCAATATTTTATTTGGAAATAAAGGTGCATTTTTTTTTCAGTTTTGCGTCCATCCCTAATTACAAGCCCATAGTTTATAAAGTAACAGTGTTGTACCCTCCTGACATAAATATTTAAAAAATTCAGTCCCTAAGGTAACTATTTGTTTTTTTTTAATTGTAAATTTTTTATTTTAATTACAAAAAAAAAAAAATGGGGAGTGTGGGAGGTAATGAGTTAATTTTTTGTGTATAAGTGATTCATTTGTATGTGGAAAAATGTTTAGGGTGTAGTTTTACTATTTGGCCACAAGATGGCAACAGTAACTTTTTGTTTAATGCGACCTCCAAGCGTCCTTCAGGAGGCTTGGAGGAAGTACAAGGAGGCTGGTAACGTGGTCTCTTTTTCGCAATGATCGCGCTGCTCATCGGAGAGCAGCGGATCATTGCGGGGCTTAGATTAACGAACGGGAATGGATTTTCCCGTTCAATGATCTCCGGGCAAGCGGGCGGCGGCGTGCTTACGAGCGGCCGGCGGGGTGTTTACGAGCGGGAGTGCGGGCAGCGGCGGGAGCGCGGAAAGTACGGATTTCTCCGTCCCTGGGGGTTAAAGGATGGAAAAAGGGACGGAAAAATTCGTACGGGCGGGGGTAAAGTGGTTAAATAGGATTCTTTTGGTCTGTTTAGGTATTTAGAGTTCAGTTCCTCTTTAAGCAGCAGGTGAGGACTAAAAAAAAAACCCAAACAAACAAAAAAATCCCTTGAACCAATATTGCGTTTTTTTTGCATTGGTTAGAATGTGCTAGGCACATTGTGGTGTAGTCTTAGAGTTTTGAGGACTCCACCCCAGCTTCACTCCCTCTGCTTCACTCCCTTACCTCCACCCCAGCTTCACTCACTCCCCAGCTTCTCTCCCTCTCCTCCACCCCCGCTTCACTCACTCTCCCGTTTCATCTTTTACCACCACCGTTTACTTGAAGTGATTTTTTCCCCACAAAATAGTCACCATGTTGGACAATGCAGTACAGTGTACATCCTGCAACGTGTATGCATGCCTTGATCAGCAGATTGAGGGTGTTTACTGTTGCCCTGTGTGTGTGTGTGTTGCTTAATTAGAGGCTAAAGTCACAGAGCTAAATGAGCATCTTGCAACACTGAGACACATACACAACATGGAGAAGAGCTTGGATCTCATGATCCAGACACTGGAGGGAACATATGAAGATGAGGTGGGTGGAGTACAGTCGGAGCAAGAAGCAGAGGTAGCCGCTAGTTGGGTCACAGAAGGGTTAGGGGAAAAAGTGGCATGGAGGCTAGTCCCGAGTTGTCCCTCCCTAATAAGTATGCTTGTTTGCTGCAACGAGGAAGGGAATAGGAGTGCAGCTAAGGCTAGACAGATACTGGTGGTAGGGGATTCAATTATTAGGCACACAGGGTAATCTGTTGAAGAAACCGTGAATGCCGTACAGTCTGTTGCCTCCTGGGTGCTCGGGTTCGGCATGTAGCGGAAAGAATTGACAGATTATTGGGTGGGGCTGGAGAAGACCCGGCTGTCATGGTACACATTGGCACCAATGACAAAGTTGGTGGGAGATGGAAGGTCCTCAAAAATTATTTTCAGGTACTTGGAGATAAACTTAAAGCAAGGACCTCCAAGGTGGTGTTTTCTGAAATACTGCCAGTGCCATGTGCTACATCTGAGAGAGAGAGGGAGCTTAGGGAGTTAAATAAGTGGCTGAGAAATTGGTGTAGGAAGGAGGGGTTTGGGTTCCTGGAGAACTGGGCAGACTTTGCAGTTGGCTACAGGTTCTACAGCTGGGATGGGCTGCACCTTAATGGGGAGGGTGCAGCGGCATTGGGGGAGAAGATGGCTAAACAGTTGGAGGAGATTTTAAACTAGGATCTGGGGAGAGGTGGGAGGGTAAAGTCTCGATATGTAGACAAGATGAGGTAAAAAGACAGTGGGAACCTAACATTATGGGGGGTGGAGAAGGGGGGGTGGGGACAGTGTAAAGAGTAAGAAGGTTGGTAAAAACTTCAAGTAGCCCATTTTATGCAACCAAGATTGGAAAATGTGGTGGTAAAAAACATAAAGTGCATGGTAACCAATGCTCGGAGCCTTGCAAATAAAATAGACGAACTAGAGTTCATTCTGAATGACAAAGGCTATGACATTGTGGGAATAACCGAGACATGGATGGATGAAAGCCATGACTGGATAGCGAATTTAGAGGGATACAATGTGGTTAGGAAGGATAGAACAGGGAAAAAATATGGAGGGGTTGCCTCTTTAAGAAATTCTTTTTACAGCTGTCCTGAACGATGAGATGGAGTAAGATTGTGAAGATGTGGTGTCCGTTTTGGTAAAAAATTCATGGTGGAAATAAAGGTTGCCAATTGCTTATTGGGAGATGCTACAGGCCACCACATATTCATGAAGCTGCAGAACTGCAATTACTACAACAGATTGAAAAAGCTGCAAGTAAAAATGTGGTCATAGTTATGGGTGACTTCAACTTTCCAGACATTGACTGGAGTATTGAGGCTACCCATTCTGGTAAAAGCAGCAGATTTCTGGCAGCACTACAGGACAATTACTTGACTCAAATGGTAACGAAACCAACTAGGGAGAATGCATTACTGGATTTGATAATTTCTAATAGACCAGACAATGTATCAAATGTGCAGGTTCAAGAACATTTGGGAAATAGTGATCACAACATAACGTTTGATCTGGTGACAGATAGGCCGCGGGCCAGCGGGACCACTAAAACTATGAATTTTAGAAAAGCAAAGTTCAATCAACTCAGTCAGGCACTACGTTTGGTGAACTGGGATAATGTACTACAAAAGGAGGACACTGAAGGGAAATGGCAAGCTTTTAAACTTATGCTCAATCAATATTGTAGTATGTATATCCCATATGGAAACAAAATGTCTAGGAATAAAAAAGGCCTCTATGGATGAATAGAAAGGTTAGAGATAAAATGAAGAGGAAAAAGAATGCCTATAAGGTCCTAAAACAGGAGGGGACTGAGGCTGCATTAAACAATTATAAGGAGTGCAATAAAAATTGTAAAAAAAAGAAATTAGGCTGGCAAAGATTGAAGCTGAAAATTAAATCGCTAGGGATATCAAATCTAGCCCAAAGAAGTTTTACAAGTACATCAACTCTAAAAAAAAAAAAAAAAAGAAAGGTTGACTGTATTGGACTCCTAATGGATGAGGGTGGGAACTTAATGGTGGATGACCAAGGTAAGGCAGAGTTATTAAATGCTTTATTTGCTTCTGTCTTCACAAGGGAAACATCACTGTTGCAAATTACAGATGCAGAAGAGTCTCATTCTTCCAACTAATATTAAATACTTAACGCAGGAAGAAGTGAAGGCAAGACTAAATAAATTAAAAATAGACAAAGCACCTGGCCCGGATGGCATGCATCCTCAGGTCCTAAGGGAATTAAGTTCAGTTATAGATAAACCCCTTTATCTTATCTTTTGTGACTCTCTTTTAACTGGCAGAGTCCCAGTGGATTGGCATACAGCCTACGTTTTCCCATTATTTAAGAAGGGCAAAAAATCAGATCCAGGAAATTATAGACCTGTAAGCTTAACATAAGTTGTATGCAAACTATTTGAGGGGTTACTAAGAGATACTATACATGACTTCATAGTAGAAAATAATCTTATTTCTCTGCATCAACATGGGTTTACTAAAGCCAGGTCCTGTTTGACTAACATGCTCAGCTTTTATGAGGTAGTGAACATTAATGTGGATATAGGGAATGCTGTAGATGTGATATACTTGGACTTTGCAAAGGCCTTCGACACTGTTCCACACAAGTCTGGTGCAAAAGTTGAGGATGCAAGGACTGGGGAAGAGTCTGTGTGCATGTGTGCATGGATAGGGAACTGGCTAATGGACAAAGAGTTGTGGTCAATGGATCATACTCAAAATGGGTGATTGTTAGCAGTGGGGTCCCACAGGGGTCGGTACTGGGTCCAGTGCTCTTCAATTTTTATTTATTAATGACCTAGTAGATGCAGTAGTAAGCAATGTGGCTATTTTTGCAGATGATACAAAATTGGGCAGAATCATCAACTCTCAGGAAGATAGGGACATACTGCAACAGGATCTGGATAGGATGGCTATATGGGCACATAAATGGCAGATGAAATTCAATGTTGAAAAATGTAAAGTCATGCATTTTGGGCGTACCAATGGTCTAGCACCATAGAAAATAATAAATGGGATACAGTTAGGGACATCAAACTTTGAGAAGGACTTGGGAGTACTCATCGACAACAAGTTAAATAATCGTACTCCATGCCAAGCTGCTGCAGCTAAAGCTAACAAAATTTTGGGATGCATTAAAAGGGAAATAAAAACTTGAGATGCTAGCATAATATTGCCCCTGTTTAACTCTCTAGTAAGGCCACATCTGGAATATGGAATTCAGTTCTGGGCACCACATTACAGGAAAGATATTACAGCTTTAGAGCAGGTGCAGAGACGAGCAACAAAATTGATACGTGGCATGGAAGGTCTCGCTTACCAAAAAAGGTTAGATAAATGGGTTTATTTAGTCTAAAGAAAAGACGCCTTAGAGGGGATCTAATTAACATGTATAAATACATCAGAGGCCAATATAAAATCTTGGCGGATGAGCTTTTTGTTCCTAGGCCTTCTCAAAGGACTAGAGGACATGATCTGTGCATGAAGGAAAAACGTTTTAGCCATTTATTTAGGAAAGGGTTCTTTACAGTAGGAGTGATTAAGATGTGGAATGCATTGCCACAGGAAGTAGTTATGGCAAACTCTATACCTGCATTTAAAGGGGGCTTCGATGCTTTCCTTGCATTGAAAGACATCATGGCTACAATTATAGGTAATGCACAATAATGTTGATTCAGGGATTTCATCTGATTGCCATCTGGAGTTGGGAAGTAATTTTTTTTCCCTTTTGGGGCTAATTGGACCATGCCTTGTAAGGGTTTTTCACCTTCCTCTGGATCAACAGGGATATGTGAGGGAGCAGGCTGGTGTACTTTGTTCTCTGATTGAACTCGATAGACGTATGTCTTTTTTTTTCAACCCAAATAACTAACTATGTAACTATGATTTTTAAGAGACTTCAGTGTCTCTGTGAGAGGGAAGCCTCAGCATCCTCCAGACAGAGGTTTCCTATGTTGCACACTCAGACCCTCCAAAACTTCGGGGTCCCGGTCCCTGGCACAAGTGTGGCCTAGGTGCACCCACACGAGCGTACTTGCACAATAGCATGGAGCCGCTCATGTGGCTCCGGCTTACTATGCAGATGACAGCCATGCGCACACTGACACAGTTCGGCCCTTCTTGCGTCTGAAGAGGAGCGTGATGCCAACGTTCATTTTGACAAGCACTAGTCAGAATTCTCTGGGGAAGGAGGGGGTGTTGGGTTTGAGGCTGCGCTCTACACTGGAGGACAATGTGAGAAGCCTCTAAGCAGTGTTCCCAACCCTGTCCTCAAGGCCCACCAACAGTACATGTTTTGTATAAATCCACAGAGGTAGTTAATCGGCTCTGCTGAGACACTAATTACCTCACCTGTGCATGTTTGTGGTTTTCTGCAAAACATGTACTGTTGGTGGGCTTGGAGGACAGGGTTGGGTAACTCTGTTCTATAGGATGCAGAGGCTTCCCTCTTCTTGGGTAAGTATGTGTATTTGTACCTGAGGTTCGTTTCAGGTACACTTTAAAATGAATTATGCAGGAGAACAGAGGCGCCAAAAGGATAAAAGGAAACTAAATGAGCTTAAAAACCAAATTCTTGGTAAATAGAGGAAGTAGTGGTGGACTTTCCTCCTCCAAGTAGACACACAATGACTGTAGTAAAGACAGTCAATATATTTTATTTATGAACTCCAAATATGCAATGCGTTTCGCAGGTTTGATCCCGCTTCATCAGGCAATAACAGAGCAATAGCATATGTGGTCAGTAGAAGAGCCAGGCACCTCTGTGTATTTGTACCCGAGGTTCAACTCAGGTACACTTTAAATGAATGTAGGTAGCTATAAAGTCACTGTAGTAATTGGTTACTGTACAAGTCTGTAGCTGCAGATTGCTCTTGGGAAAGTATTTGTAGATAGTGGTGAATGTTTGCTGAATATTCAAATCAACAAAAAAATTGAAGTGGCTGTGAGCAAATCAATGCCATGAGGTGCCAATCAAAATGCTGATGGCTATGTAACTTTATCATCTGCTGGTGAATTGGTCAGGAGTTTGCTGCTTCAATTTGCCCACAGCTACTATTATTTTCTGTAGAGAACAGATTTTTCCCTCAACACACCTAGCTAATAGAAATTAAAGTATGGTATGTGTTGCCAGCACTGAAAGCTAGTAAATCACTAGTGGTTATAGAGATAATAGCCAACAACACTGACGGGCTGCATTTAAATAAATTAATGGAGAGAGTTATGGCAGTTTGAGTCTAGGGCACGCAAGTATGGTAAGCCTTTTTTTTGCACTATTCTAAAACACCTGCAGTGATGTTATACCACAGTCTGATCTGTTTCCTGACTTATGGATTACCTAATGTCTCCTGACCTGTAGAAGGCTTTTAAAGTGTACCCAAGGTGAAGTAAAATAGAAAAATGATACTTGTTTAAGAAGGAATCTGTTATCGTAGCCATGCTCCTCTTTATGCAGACGATCGGCTCCATGCTACTGCGCAGTTGCACAGTGCAGCCATACTCGCACAGGAGCAGTGTAGACATGCTTGTGAACAAAGAGGAAGGTGAAGCGAACTTCCAGAGGCACCCGGGCAGTAGTGGTGGATTGCAGGATGATGCTTGAAGCCTCTGCAGGAACCAGATTCTTCACTCTTCTTAGGTAAGTATCTCATTTTATTATTCTATGGTTCTCTTTAATAGAGAACAGGTCATTACTGGTTGACTTCATTCAAACATGAATTGACTGGAGAGCCTTTTGTGTATGGGACCAATAGCTGTCAGTCCAATTATGGCATATTGAAAAGCTGGAATGGAAGTTATGGTTATACAGTAGTATTGCCATATGCTGTTTATTATCCAGTTGTGTTTCAGGCATTGTATTGAAATTGCTTAAAATATTGTTTTATAACATACTTTAAGCTTTGTATTTCACATTCCAGAGGAATCTGAAGACTGGATCAAAGAACTGCAGCAAGTGGTCCAGGAATATGAAGTAGTTTCTGGCACAGACAAATTAAAAGATGAGGGCTGGGATAAAGAGATAGAGGAACTCCTGCAGGATGATTAACTGTACACTCCCTTGGACTTCATCTGGAAAGTGTCCCTGCTCTGGTGTAACCTCACTGTAGTCATTCCTGCACAAAGCAAAAGAGCTATTCCTGAAGTGGCCCTTCGGTGTCTCTGTGGTTCTCCCTGACTGCCACCAATGTTTATCTCAAGGATTCTGGATGGTGAACGTTCGTCACTTGGAAGCACATGGACCTGTAAAATGCCTGGGCTGTTATGGTTTTATACTGTAGCTATTATTTTTCATATGCAATCATTTCATGATGTAACAACTTAAATGATTTAAACTGTATGGTATATGGGTTAATAAGATCTGTAAGATCTTTCCTTTCTTCACTACTAGATTCAACATAATTTCTGTAGCAAATATTTGGCACAGTATAAATCAGGCTTCTAAACCCTTGTTCCAGAACTGGCCCTGGTGCCAAACGGTGGTTTAGGTCTTTATAATAGTGAGCTGACTTGTTTAACAGTTTAAATGTGTAATTATTTGGCCTTATATAATCGTTAAATTATATCTTAAGTAAAATTTTACATGACTTCTAGTCCTGTTTCTAGTTTATACCTACCTATAGGTTTATGATACAATCACAATGGCAAACTTGTAAAAGCATCATTTTGACTAGTGTGTTATGCCAGAGTCAAGGCGGGGGTCCTACTCAGTCTAGTCTTCTGTAATGATGCTCAACTTGGCATTGCTGCTGGTTATCATGTTGATAGGTGGATTAACTAAGGGGTGACCTCAAGTGAGAGATTCTCCTGGATTTGTGCATATATTTAATGCAAGTAAAATACAGTAACTATTTGATCTACCATGAAACAAGCTTGATTGTACAAGCCTATCAAATCCTTCTAATATGAGGGACTATCTAAAGTACCGTATTTACTCGAATATAAGCGGACCCGAGTATAAGTAGTATAGGGCGGTGGGGTTGTGGGTATTGGGTGCGCAACCTAGTGGACAGTGTCATGCGCAGCGGGTTCCAGGGGGGGGGGGGAGCTGGGGTGCGGCGGCATAGCTAGCATAGTTGACCCAGTATAGGGAGTTTAGTTGCCCCAGTATGGCTAGCATAGTGCCCCAGTATAGCTAGTATAGTGACCAGTATAGCTAGTATAGTCCCAGTATAGGTAGACAGTGCCCAGTATAGCTAGTATAGTGCCCAGTATGGGTAGATAGTGCCCAGTATAGCTAGTATAGTGCCCAGTATGGGTAGGTAGTGCCCTAGTATAGTGCCCAGTATGGGTAGGTAGTGCCCCAGTATAGCTAGTATAGTGCCCAGTATGGGCAGGTAGTGTTCCAGTATAGCTAGTATAGTGCCCAGTGTAGTGCCTAGTATAGTGTCCAGTATGGGTATGCAGTGCCCCAGTATAGCTAGTATAGTGCCCAGTATGGGTAGGTAGTGCCCCAGTATAGCTAGTATAGTGCCCAGTATGGGTAGGTAGTGCCCCAGTATAGCTAGTATAGTGCCCAGTATGGGTAGGTAGTGCCCCAGTATAGCTAGTATAGTGCTCAGTATGGGTAGGTAGTGCTCCAGTATAGCTAGTAAAGTGCCCAGTATGGGTAGGTAGTGCTCCAGTATAGCTAGTATAGTGCTCAGTATGGGTAGGTAGTGCCCCAGTATAGCTAGTATAGTGCCCAGTATGGGTAGGTAGCGCCCCAGTATAGTGCTCAGTATGGGTAGGTAGTGTTCCAGTATAGCTAGTATAGTGCCCAGTATGGGTAGGTAGTGCCCCAGTATAGTGCTCAGTATGGGTAGGTAGTGCCCCAGTATAGCTAGTATAGTGCCCAGTATGGGTAGGTAGCGCCCCAGTATAGTGCTCAGTATGGGTAGGTAGTGTTCCAGTATAGCTAGTATAGTGCCCAGTATGGGTAGGTAGTGCCCCAGTATAGCTAGTATAGTGCTCAGTATGGGTAGGTAGTGCTCCAGTATAGCTAGTATAGTGCTCAGTATGGGTAGGTAGTGCCCCAGTATAGCTAGTATAGTGCCCAGTATGGGTAGGTAGTGCCCCAGTATAGTGCTCAGTATGGGTAGGTAGTGTTCCAGTATAGCTAGTATAGTGCCCAGTATGGGTAGGTAGTGCCCCAGTATAGCTAGTATAGTGCTCAGTATGGGTAGGTAGTGCTCCAGTATAGCTAGTATAGTGCCCAGTATGGGTAGGTAATGCCCCAGTATAGCTAGTATAGTGCTCAGTATGGGTAGGTAGTGCTCCAGTATAGCTAGTATAGTGCTCAGTATGGGTAGGTAGTGTTCCAGTATAGCTAGCATAGTGCCCAGTATAGCTAGTATAGTGCCCAGTATGGGAAGGTAATGCCCCCAGTATAGCTAGTATAGTGCTCAGTATGGGTAGGTAGTGCTCCAGTATAGCTAGTAAAGTGCCCAGTATGGGTAGGTAGTGCCCCAGTATAGTGCTCAGTATGGGTAGGTAGTGTTCCAGTATAGCTAGTATAGTGCCCAGTATGGGTAGGTAGTGCCCCAGTATAGCTAGTATAGTGCTCAGTATGGGTAGGTAGTGCTCCAGTATAGCTAGTATAGTGCTCAGTATGGGTAGGTAGTGTTCCAGTATAGCTAGCATAGTGCCCAGTATAGCTAGTATAGTGCCCAGTATGGGAAGGTAATGCCCCCAGTATATCTAGTATAGTGCCCAGTATGGGTAGGTAGTGCCCTAGTATGGGTAGGTAGTTGCCCCCCTCTCCCCCAACTCAACGCCCCACCCCGCCCCCGCCGATCGTGTTACCTTATGAGCTGGCGGCCGCTTGTTCTATTAGAGGCCCCAAGGCGTTGCTCTCCTCTTTGCAGCATCTCCTATTACAGCAGTCAGCAGCGTGTCTTGCGGCTGCTGGAAGGAGGGAAGGAGGCATGGCAGCGGCTTCCTGTAGCGGTGATATGCACCGCCGTTACCATGGGAACCGCTGCCCTGCTCCCTTCCCTCCTTACAGCAGCCGCAAGACTCGCTGCTGACTGCTGTAATAGGAGATGCTACGAAGAGGAGAGCGGCGCCTGGGGGAATGTAATAGATCAAGTGGCCGCCAGCTTACAAGGTAACACGAGCGGCGGCCACAGGGGGGGGGGGGGAGATGCCAGACCCGCCGCGGCCCAGCTGTAAACTGCCAATGGACCGGCAGTGGGCCGCGGCCCGGTGGTTGGGGACCCCTGTTTTAGAGCAGAGAGTAAAGTTCTGGGTTCAGGTCTGCTTTAATATGACACCCCCTCCCCAAGTGCCCCCGTCATATGCAGAATGCAGCAGTGACTCCTGAGTGCCCCTTCCACCATATGCCGGTGTGATCTCCGTGAGGCGATGTGTAAAATGTTCCCGGCATGATTTATGACGTGTGGCCGCCCCCCTCCCCTAGTCTCTAAGCCTCCCCCCGGCAGAGCGGAGCAGTAGTATGTATCTGCTTTGTGTCCCCGCCGGCACACACAGACTACATGTGCAGAGTGTAGGGGTAGGGCGGAAGCTTTCACTCGCTGCTCCTCACCGTCCAGATCTCCCTGCTTGCCTGTTGCCGGCCCGCGTCTGACGTTATGTAGTGGCGTCTCACCACTAGCGCGCGTCATAGACATGAACCGGCGACAGGCAAGCAGGGAAATCCTGAGCGGTGAGTGAAAGCTTCTGCTGTACTGCACATGTAGCCTGTGTGTGACGGTGGAGAGACAATGCCGATAACTACTATTGCATCCGCTCTGCCGGGGTAGGTTTGGAGACTCGAGGGGGGGGGGGGGTTGCACATGTCATCACGCCAGGACATTTTACACTCACTTCTCACAATTTTACCGGCAGAATTCTGCTGGCATATGGTGGAGGCACCACTCTGGGGAGGGGGGGGGG
Organism: Hyperolius riggenbachi; assembly: GCF_040937935.1. Lineage (NCBI taxonomy): Eukaryota > Metazoa > Chordata > Amphibia > Anura > Hyperoliidae > Hyperolius > Hyperolius riggenbachi. Next base: position 272,828,043 of record NC_090647.1, on the reverse strand, counting down.
GGGGGTCACTACTGCAGTGTGCACATGGTGGGGGGCACTCAGGGCCTGTTAGGACTCAAGTATAAGCAGAGACCCTCACTTTGGGGCCAATTTTTTTGGGACCCAAAAATTAGGCTTATACTAGAGTATATATGGTATCCTTTTAAAAGTATATTCACCCAGGCTTCCTCTTCTACTAAATAGATTTGGTAAGATTGTATAATCCAAGATTGTTTTATTGATGGGCACTTTTAGCTGCAAACTGTTTCAGATGGCATTATTAAAAAAACTGTGTAATATTTATTAACTAGTTAATGCAAAATAGCCATTTTTAAAATGTCCAGTTTTTACACTTTTCAGTGCAAAACGGATGTTTTAAAACTAATATTTTGTATTAACAGACAATCAGAAAATGCCTACGGGTGCCAGGGGGGCACCACAGGTGCGGCAGCTTAACCCTGCCAATGAGCTGTTGTTAACTGCTTAAAATAGCCAGCTATTGGATATTCAGCATTATGGCAAGGTGTAGCTGTCGCAGGATTTTTTTTTTTTTTTTTTATATCCACTTAAAGGGAACCTTAACTCTAAAAAAATAAATAAATGTAGTTTTACTTACCTGAGGCATCTACTAGCCCCCTGCAGCCACCCTGTGCCCTCGCATTCACTCATGGCTCTTCTGGTCCCCTGCTGCCAGCTAGTTTTGTTTTTAAGCATTCCTGCTGGTGCAGGAGGCTATTGCAGACATCAACAAGTACATTTTTACGCGTTACAGGTGTAAAATTTTACGCATTACACCCGTAACGTGTAAAAATGTACTTGTTGATGTCTGCAATAGCCTCCTGCACCAGCAGGAATGTGTAAAAACGTATGCATGGCGACCGGCTGACTCCCAGTTGGCAAAAACAAAACTAGCTGGCAGCGGGGGACCAGAGGAGCCCATGAGTGACTGCGAGGGCACAGGGTGGCTGCAGGGGGCTGGTAGATGCCCCAGGTAAGTAAAACTCAATTTTTTTTTAGAGTTAAGGTACCCTTTAAACTTCCTGGCGGTATGCCACGCAGGAGGATTTCTCAGGGCTTGCTGGGCCGATTTTGCTCAGTTTTTTTTTTTTTTTTGGCAACACGCAGCTAGCACTTTGCTAGCTGCGTGTGCATTCCTATCGCCGCCGTCCACCCCCCCCCTCGAGGGGTGGATCAGGACTCCCTTAGATGTCACAACGTCTAAGGGAGGAAGCCCTTCAGGAAATCCGTTCTTTGAATGGGATTTCCTGATCAAAGATTGCCAGAGGCGATCGAAGCGGGCAGAGGGATACCGCTGTACAGCGGCTATCATGTAGCGAGCCCTAGGCCCGCTACAGGATTTAAATTTTAAAAAAAAAAAAGTGCTGCGCTGCCCCCTTGCAGTTTCTAATAGACTGCCAGGAGGGTTAAATTGTACGTGAACTGATGTGACATAAGATACACATGTGTACAGTTCGATTCTTACATAGAACTAGGATGTTTCTTTCTTACATATTTACATAGTTCGTTTGACTGAAAAAAGACATCTGTCTGACTTCAACCAGCATAGAAGAAAAAATTAATAAAAATTTAGTGCAGCACTGCCCTGCACCTTCACATACCCCAGTTGAATTTTTCTCACTGTAAACGTTAAGAATCTGGGGATGTAAGTTAATTTCTCTTAAGTTGTACAGTAGTGTAACTCTCACTGTTAGTTAAAGGCCATAAAACTAGCAAGACATAAAAACACTTCTGAGTGCAGGGAATAGATTAAACATTTAAAAATTGTCATTTTACATACAAAATAAGTCTGGGCTTTCAGGAAAATCCTATTTAGAATTTGGACTGTAGACATTTCTCCCGACCGTACAGATTTCAGCAGGACTGCTCCAGGTTGGAAGGTATGCCCTGCGCCCCCCCCCCCCCCTTTTCTCACATCAGATGCACAGCCCATTCAGCTCGCTGTCAGTTGTGCAGAACAGCTCTACACTATCCTGGGACATCCACAAACACATGAGAGCAATACACTGGCCAGGAAGGACCTGTCTCTCCTCAGCAAGGCTGACGACTAAGTGCCTGTTTCTCAGTGTTTAAAAAATGTTGTTTGTTTCAGTCAGGCACTTAGTAGTCAGCCTGCAGAGGAGAGGCAAGTTCTTCCTTGGAACTGCTGAGTAGCTCTCATGTTTTTGTTGAATTCTGCTCCCTGTACCATTCTGAGGTCCGGGCACATACCAGTAAACACTGTCTCCTCACCACCTGCATTATAGCCGACAACTGTACTAAGAAGGAACATTATCATCGACAAGCTACTGGTAACAGTAAAGTGAGGAGGTGGGTAGAATAAAGCTTGCCAGAAAGTTTAAGAAAATGGCAAACTTGGAGCTGAGCAGCTAGAAAGGAGATCGTCGAAATTCATAAATACCCCACTGTTCCTTTTATCCAACGGGCAGGAGATACCTGTTCTGGGACTGGGTGAGTGGAGTGCTGCATTTGTGGATAAATATCTCAGATGTACAAAAAACCGATTTAAGTTGTGCAACTTTTCAGACAAACTTGGTACTTGCCATGAAGTTCTGCAACTTACTGGAAATAACCTTGAACTATATATATTATACCCCCTCCCACAGGGTGATGTCATGACCATGGTCCTGGCGGTTTTCAGTCTGTGAACCTCATTGCATTGTGGGAAATAACGGTTGCAAGCAAGCAATATCTCCCTCTGTGGATAGACCTCTCAGTACATAAACCTTCCACAGACATCACTTGCCAGTACTAAAGATGTCACCACCAGTGATAAATGTCAGGGAGAGGAAAGATTTTACAATGGGCAAACACTGACTAAATCCATTTATAAATGAACTAGCAGACCTAAGCCTGTTTAAAAATGGGCTCTAGGGCACCCTCACAACTCCCTTCCCGTCCGTGAGTGACCACCGCTGCCAGCAGCATGTCGGCACCCTGCCCCCCCCCTGGCCCTGTCCTCCTGTCCCAACGGCCGCTCGTGCTACAAGTGCGCAAGCACGGACACTGGTTTTATAGTAAAGCATATTGTGTAAAAAAAAAAAAAAAAAAAAGCCATTTTATTAAATACATTTTCACTATAGTTCTATTAAGGCCTCTTTCCCCCCAGGACGTTGCGTTTTAGGGGATGTTATGGTTGCGTAATGTGCCCCTAACGCAACGCCTGGTGGTGTTGGAGGAGGAGGCCAGAGTGAGTCACGTTGTGCGGCTGTTGGTGCGCCTTTTTTGTCTGATACTCTGCGGGGACCACGTGATCGGAACACTCCGCATCACGTGGTCCCGCCAGCCAATCAGCAGCTGCTGCAGGAAGAAAACACAGCAGAAGTGATGGGAAGTCCGACTCTTTTCAATGAATCGATTCATTGAAAAGAGCCGGACTTCCTATCTCTACTGTTCAGAATCGATTCAGAGCAGCAGGACTAAACCTAGTGATGGGAAATCTGGCTCTATTCAATGAATCGAGCCGAACTTCCTATCACTACAGGGCAGTGCAGTGAATATTAATTAGCCATTCGGCTAACAATAGCAGACTCTTCCCCCCCCCCCCCCCCCCTCCTCAAAATAAAAAAAACACAATACTGAGCATGTGCAAACAGTCTAATGAACGCACAGCATGCTGCACTTTTAAATAGCGTGCAACGTTACAATGTAACGCAATGTGGGCACTGTGAACAGACCATTGATTTTTTCATTGCTGTGAGTTGGGCTTGCGTTACAGGCTGCACTAACGTGCGCCTGTATCGTCCCACTGTGAAAACAGCCTAAGTGTAGTATTCCCATATGAATTCTCGGCTCTTATTAGTCGAATTTATACCCACACTATCGATTCCTCAGAAGCTAAATGTGTTTCAATTGACTTCATATATAAGAAGCAACACTAGTTTGAGCTCTCACATCCAATGCAGACATCATAGCTACAGCGTAGCTCACTCTTAAAGTGTGACTAAGAAAACCGGAGCTATACTTTAGTAAGGAAAAGACAAGGCGATTTGATTTTTTTTTAAATATAATGACCTAAATAAAGACCAAACCACATTTATTAACCCTTTAGGAAAGAATTCATCACAGCAGGGAAAAAAAAAATAAGACCATTTGAATAAGCAAGATTTTTATTGAAACCAAAATTGTGCTTGATGCTTTATGTACAACTTTACATGAAGGATATATTACAAAAAACAATAAAAAATAAACTTTCTTTATGGCCAGTGTAGCAACTCACTATTACTGCTCTTTTCTACTATCCACACGAGCCAATCTGAGTGACCAAATCCGGAGGCAGATCTGTCGGAACCAGTGCAAGGAGAATTGGAGCACAAGTAGAGTCGGTGCTCTGTGCAGCACTTCTGCCCCGGCTGTCTGTGCCCTGGTGTGACCCACTCACAGCTATCTAGTTCTAGGTAAGTGCTCTTTTGTACACAGCCATCAACAGTGAAACAATATGACCAAACAGTCCCACTGCTCTTAAGACAGGCATACACTATAGGATTTTTTTTTTGTAATTGAAATATCATTTGTATGGATTATTGCACATACTTCATTTATTGTATGTCTAACCTGTGCTACGTACACACATGCGACAACGATCGTTCGTTAAGAACGACGAACGAACTTTTAATTGATGAAAGAACGACCTAAGTAAAGGTAGTTTTAAAATGTGTGTAACGATCTGATCGTTAGAACGAACGTTACATCACAGAAAGCAACTATTGCGCCTGCGCATAAAAATGAGAAGTTCCATGGAGAAATAGTGAAATGCGCATGTCAAGCCTAGTACGAACGACCGTTTCCAACGATGTACTACTTTTGCAAACGATCGTCGTTGGTTAAAATCCGCCGAGACAGAACTTTCTTTTGTAGCGATTTGGCTCGTTCGTCGTTTGCCTTAATAGTCGGTGGTTCGTTTTTTGTAACGATCGTCGTTGGTAAAGATCGGGGAACGATCGTTACAAACGACTATAGTCGCATGTGTGTACGCACCTCCAGGGTGCATACACACATCCAATTTTGATTGGCCAGTTTTACAACTTACATGTAATGTGAGAGCTTACCTACACAATCTAATAACAATATTAATATCTCTTGGCCCTCATGTGGAGGTGGTAAAATTGGCCAATCAAAATTGGATGTGTGGTACAGCAGAAGAACAGGGTCCGGGCACCAATGACTTGCAACGATCCACACTTTATTTCATCCTCAACAAGACAGACACAAGTGAACAGGGCAGGTCTTACAGCTGTTTCACAAGCAACACTTGCTTCCTTAGGCCTGGTGCACACCAGAGGAGTTTTTCTGAGTTTTGAGTTTTTGAAACCTCCTGCTAATGTTATCCTATGTGTCTGTGCACACTGGAGCAATGAGGTTTTGTGAAAAACCCCATAGCATTACATTGGGAAGAGCTTTTGAAACCTCTAGCATTTGGGGAGGTTTTCTGGTGTGTCTCAGCCCTAAGAGACTATGATCGTTGCAAGTCATTGGTGCCCGCACCCTGTTCTGCTGTACCAGATTTAACTACACCCTTCCAGAGGCACATTGAACTGCCCACAGTAACCCCAACATATCCTGCCAGCAGCATCTAGTGCCGATTTCATTCTGCTAATGTGCTATTAAAATTGGATGTGTGTATGCACACTCAAGCACAGACCATGTGCTCTGCTGGCTAAATCTTCTTACTCTCTCTAGTAGTGCAAGCCACCAGCAGCTGACATTCCAGCATGCAGACAGTCCTGCAGGTAAATCCCGGGCTCAGCCACACATCATGTGCAGTAAGCGGGGTACCACCAGTGGCACACCAACTCTTCAGGAAACACTTTTTAACCACTGAGCTGTTACATTCAAACAAAGTAAAGCATAAAACATTGCTCATACATTATTGTTGATCTTTAGGAAGGTTATCCTTGTGAAAATTACTCATTCTCCTTCCTTGAGTGAACAATTATTTGTTTTCCAATACTGAAGAATTTCATATAAAAAAAAATAAACCTTGCTACTGAAATACCTTTACAGAGTCTACAAATGAGCGTATTCCATGTTAATTTATTCTGGGCCTGTGCAGAGTATAATTTGGTTAAATGTTATTACTACTTTAGTTAGCATCGTCAGCAGTATAGCTTATAACGCATATAGCAGAACCATTGCTAGGGTTATTTGAATAGAACTTGTCAGGTGATAAAGATTGACCAACAGAGATGGTCAATAAGATGTAACACAAAATATGCGGAGGAGCACCCACTGGATGAGAAGGCGTGCCAATACCTCAGTCCCTGTGCCCCCAGGGACAACCAATGCACACACAGAAGTAGGTCGGCACCGCCAGTAGTATAGAATAGCTCTTTAATCAAACATGGCAGCAATAACAGACGCTGTTTCGGGTCTCAAACCCTTTCTCAAATTGCATGTAAGCCAGTCTGGCTTACATGCAATTTGAGAAAGGGTTTGAGACCCGAAACAGCGTCTGTCATTGCTGCCATGTTTGATTAAAGAGCTATTCTATACTACTGGCGGTGCCGACCTACTTCTGTGTGTGCAATGGTCAATAAGATGGTATTAATCCTGGCTTCCATGCAAATTTCATGTAGATTGCATGCAGTTTGGACCTGGACCCGTCAAAGTCAACAGAAAATGCATGGTCAGGTCAGGTCAGGTGGAAGTAAAGGTGGGTACACACATCAGATAAAAGTTTTTGGAAAATGAAAGATCACAGACCAATTTTACCCACTTCCATGTAGTATGAGAACTATACCTACACAGTCTATTCGATTGAGCTGAACTCCCCATCAAATAGAAATCTTTGCAAGATTTGATACTGATCTTTTGCATGTGTGCAGCATCTTGCAAAGATTTTTTTTCTGATGGTGTGCACCATCCCATTGAAATACATTAGCCAAGCGTTTTCACTGGCGGAAGCAGTTCGGAAAATGCTACAAAAACTGCTCGGTGTGCACCAGGCCTAAAAATGCATTTTGCAGGAACGGATCTTTTGCAGATACTGATCTGTTGCATGTGTGCAGCATCTTTGTGTGCAGCATCTTGCAAAGATTTTTATCTGATGGGGAGTTTAGCTCAATAGAATAGACTGTGAAGGTATGGCTCTCATACTACAAGGAAGGGCGTAAAATTGGTCTGTGATCTTTCATTTTACAAAGACTTTTATATGATGTGTACCCACCTTAAGGCTCTGTGAAAAGTATGCAGCCTGTATTCAAGGGGTACCTTGAAACAGACACTGTATTGATATGAAGACTGACACACATTCACAGGCATCACAGGCTGCATACAATGCACTTTGGTTAGTATTGTTGGTTTGGTCACTTATCTAACCAGTTCTTCTTTTAGAAGTCATGGAACACATCTGATCTCCTCTCAGTTTACATCAGTGAGATCATTAATAATGTTATGTGATTCTAGTGGGTTATGTCACCTTGTTGTAAACCTGTATGCAGCACGGCATCTACAAAGCAATACTCAGGCCTTGAAATTAGTTACATTGCTAAAAGCAGGGGCACAGCTACACTCCCACAACCAGAACGCTCTGTGTAAATCCAGGTTTGGGAGGGCTGGCAAAGTCAAACTAGGAGTTTTCTCTTTAAAGTAGTGTGATATTCCTGTTGTATTTCTCTAGCTGGTGCTCATTCCAATGTCACACAGAAATCTTAACTGTGCAGTGGAAAATGCCTGATAATACTTCACAAATCCCTGATTGTTTTCAATTTCCTTTGATTAGGGATGATCAATGAGATGCAAATGCTTCTGAAATTATGCAAATGTATGCAGTTTGGAAATGGACCAATCAATTTAAACCCAGGTTGTACACGCCCCTAACCCATAATTTTCCTTTCCTAGCACCATTGCATCCCAGACCTCAGACCTCCTCTCTGCTATAAAAGATACACAACAGCATAATAACCTTTAAACAAAAACATTTCTTTGTTACAGCTGATACAAATCCCAAAATAAATCTGCACTGTTTCTACTTCCTGATTCATGGAAGCAGACATATTGTTTACAGCCTGTACTTTCAAATGGGCTTATCTGCCATAGGCAGTCATGTGAGGCCCAGTGCACACCGAGCAGTTTTAGCAGCGATCCGCCAACCGCATCTGTCTGTGAAAACGCTTGGCTAATGTATTTCAATAGGATGGTGCACACCAGCGGTTTGAGGTTTTTAGCAAACCGCAAACGTGCCTCCTGCTGCACATTTGTGGTTTGCAGAAGCGTTTCTGCCTCAATGTAAAGTATAGGAAAAACGCAAACCGCTCTGGAAAACGCTAGATCAGAGCAGTTTTCCAGGCGTTTTTGTTACAGAAGCTGTTCAGTAACAGCTTTTACTGTAACAATATTATTAATCTGCTACACAAAAACGCTAGGCATGTTTAGAAAACGTCTCTAAACATGCCTAGAATCGCTCTGAAATCTGCTCCAAAAACCGATAGCGTTTTGACGATCTGCTAGCGGTTTTGGTGTGCACTGGGCAGTGTGAAGATCAAATTACAACTTGTGATTAGACACAAATGAGGGGGTATTACACAGGCTAAACTTTTTAAATACATACAGGGTGCATTTGTTATGTTTTCCTTGTTTTGTGCAAGAGTTCAGGTCCACTTTAAAGGAAAAGGCTGTATATCCAGATGTGGGTAATGTTTGGCCCAACTCTGGAGCCCTTATCTTCTTCCCAATCAATAGATCCCTTGATAGCCAGAAGGAATAGTGGAACTAGAGCAAAATCAAATCCCACAGGTGTCGAATCTTAATCTTGTGTAGGTAGATCATCTGCTTAAAGGATACAAGAGTAAAAATAAATCTACTTACCTGGGGCTTCCTCCAGCCAGGGTCTCTGTGTCCCTCGTCGCAGCTCTGCTGGCAGCCACTCTTTTGCGGTCTCCTCCGTAGTGGTCACCGACCCTGCCAAGTCGGCGGCTTTTTGCATGCGTAAGTACGTGCACGTGCCATTTACGGCAGTGCTCACGTGTCTGGGAGGTGGGTGTTAGCATCTTATTTATTTGTACACTGACCTGTCGGGGGTGGAGGAACACCCATAACTATGCCAACATGTTTGTGCCAAGATAATAGACCTGTCTTTTTTTTTTTTTTTTTTTTACACGCTATGCCAGAAACTACTAAACAAAGAACCACCTAGGCAACTCCAACATCCGCTAATAGTACCACCCATACAACTGGCAAGCTACCCACAGCTAACAGATGTCCAATAACCTAAAAAAATTGCAACAAATGTTTATTACACGTGAAAGAAAAGTCTGCTGACTAAGCTAACCAGGCTAGAAACTGATGTTGATATAGAGATAAATATTGGCACAATATGTGCTCACATACCAGGAGCTTGCAAATTATGACAGACTAGTGCCAAAAGATGGATTCCCTCCTTCCATAGCCCCCCCAATACTATCACATAGTAGGCTATCAACCTAAAGAAAAGCCACTTTCATCTTTGCCAGCCCTCCTCCAGTACAACTTTATTAAGTTATAACAGTTCTGATTCACCAGACAGCGGTAAGATTGTCATGCCCAGGCAGTGAACAGCAATTTAACCTTTGCCAATGACAGGGGAGCAATGCCCATTTACCTATTAGTTCCACGTGTATTGCTATGGTAACGTGTTAAGCAGTGCATTAACATAGCAATGTACACGTTCTACCAGTAATGCGCATAGCGCTAATAGGTTAACAGGCAGTGCTCCTCTGCTGTTACTACTGGTAGCATTGTTAATCTTACCACTGTTTTATGAATCAGGGCCAAGATGTCTTTTACAACTCCAGCAGGTATTTCTTCTCCTGGTCATCGATGCTTGGAGAGTCCGATAAGAAAGAATCATGTGCTGATTCAAGGTCCAGAAGTATCTGGAAAAGTTGTGTAGTGCTGTCTTTTTGTGTGCTGTCTTTCTCTGCAGGATCTGAAAATAAGCACAGAAGTTAGCATCATAATTATCAAGACACACAGGCACAGAACATTTATTTATATTGCGCTTTTCTCCTGGCGGACTCAAAGTGCCAGAGCTGCAGCCACTAGGGTGCGCTCCATCAGTTTGCCTAATTCCTAAAAACTGACTTCTTAACTACTTGGGGACGAGAGGCTCAGGCCCTTTTAAGGACCAGAGCCTTTTTTTCATTTTTGTACTTCCTGACCCCTGTGATTGGCTCACAGTGATCAGAAGGAGCCAATGAAAACAGCTCATGACCGATGTGCTGGCAGGGACACGCAATTAATTGCCATGCATGGGAGCCGCCAGCATTAAAACTATGCTGCATCAGGCTTAGGCAGTTACAAGTGTGGCGTAGTTTTAACATGCGGCAGTCCCAAACTAGTGAAAGGATCCCTGGCCCACACACAAGTATGTTAACTAAGCACAGAGTGCTGTGTTAAAGGGGAACTGAAGAGAGAGGTATATGGAGGCTGTCATGTTTATTTCCTTTTAGACAATACCAGTTGCCTGGCAGCCCTGCTGATCCTCTGCCTCTAATACTATTAGCCATAGCCCCTGAACAAGCATGCAGCAGATCAGGTGTTTCAGTGGTTCAGACTTATAAGTCTGATCTGACAAGACTAGCTGCATGCTTGTTTCTGGTTTTAATCAGATACTACTGCAGAGAAATAGATTAGCAGGGCTGCCAGGCAACTGGTATTGATTAAAAGGAAATAAACAGGACAGCCTCCATATACCTCTCTCTTCAGTTCCCCTTTAAGATTGCAGCTACATAAATCTGTGTGCTATCCATTGTCCTTGGTGCCCCCCTGGGTATCCTTTATCTTCGGCTCAAAAATGTTACATTGAGGAAGAGGCTGGCTTGCGGCATTAGTCCATCCCTTCCCCGCCTCATTCATGCCTTTTGACCATTCCATTCACCCTTGACTGAGCCTTTGCTGGTCCACTAAGCTTACTTCCATGTTTTCCCTGATCCCTGGGCATCTGCATTGGGCATAGAAGTTGTCCTCCTGGGGTTGGAACCATTTTAAAAATCGAGGTGCCAATTTTCAGTGCAGAGCCATGGCTGAACGTTACAACAGAGGGAGGAAAGAAGGTGGTGATAAGAATCTGCATGGCTGGGGCAATTATTTTATGTTCTGGTCAGGTGTGCTTTAAAGTTCTGTAATGGCTGGAAACAGTTGCGGTGAGCGGGAGAACAACAGGGTGTTTGCGCTCTATCCGGCACTTGCAGCCTGCCTGTAATCATCTCTGCTAAACCCTATGATGAATTATCCTGCAGCATGTAATTCAGCCTGCTATCTTAATTCTGCCATAATATTACGTTTACTGGAACTGTTTGCATGGCTTTTTCATGCTTTTGTTTGTGGCAATCCCTTTAGTGCGGGGCTAACGCCATCCTGTTTGGAACTTCTAAGGAGACAACTGGCTGGTTTTGTTGTAAATCCATCTGCATTGAGCTCATGCATAATATTTGCAATTGCCTGCATTCATTATATAGGAATCTTGCCGGCATGGTTCTTTGACACACATGCAAGAAGACTTATGATCTATTATTCAGTTTCAATTTTCATGGTTTAAATTGGTGTGCTGCAGTAATAAAAATTATGCTCATTACTCACAACTGCATGAGACTCGATGTGGTGTGTGTAAATAAGGCCTGAACGATAAATCGTTTTCTGATAAAAATCACGATCATGGAAACGACGATTCTGTGATCGTCACTGCAACATTTTTTGGCGATATTGCGGCGCCCTCCCGCTGTGCAGCAGTAGCAGTCCTTCTCTAGCTGTGCGCAGCTCGCCGCTCTGTGCACTAGTAGTGGCAGCTCAGCGGGTCTCACTCCCGGCAGCTCACGCTCTCCTTCCTGCTGCCTAGGCCCCTCCTATGTCATCAGCTGGGTGGGTGGCAGACTCCGCAGGCCTGTCATTCAACGTTTGCCAGTAAAGGATATCCCTAGCTTGTGCGCCATGACTCGCTGCAGCATCGGGTATGTCTCGCCGCCGCACTTTGTCCCCCCCAGCTCTCCCACCTCTCTGATTGCAGTTAGAGCAGGGCTACAAGAAAATGGCTGATGATGTCCACAAATGCGGACATTGGTGGACATTTTCCAGTAGCCCTGCTCTAACTACAGACAGAGCGGAGGCAGGGAGAGAGAAGAGTGACGTCAGCACTTGAATGAGTGGAGCTGGTGAGTCAGTCTCTGCCGCCAGGGCACCTCCAGCTGACTACCTCTACTGGCTGTACCTACACCTGACTTCCTATACTGAGGGCACCTATAGCTGATTACCTATACTACCTGGACCTACACCTGACTTCCTATACTGAGGGCACCTACACCTGACTACCTATACTTGAGTTACCTACACCTGGCTACCTATACTGATGCACCTACACCTGACTTCCTGTACTTATGGCATGTATGCTTGGCTACCTAAAGCTTGATTTGAAGAAAATCGTGGCTCTAATCAAAATCGCAATTTCTGACAGAAATCGTGAAATTACATTTTTACCTAAAATTATTCAGCCCTAGTGTGAATGTTTGGTTAGATGTATGCGGGGGGAGGGGGGGACAATGTTTGTTCATCATGTGATTGTAAACATTTAAGATTGTGTATTGAAGATGCTTCCTGCTGAGAGTTGCCCATCAATAAAGTTTTGTACTTTTGGAATATTTGAGGTCTAAATTTAGCCTTCTTTTCCTCTACTTTGTTATTAGTGCTTTAACGTTCACCACTTTCCAACTAGACTACTATCTTGAGCAAGTTACTAGGGAACCTAGTAGCATCAGTCCATTCCCTCCTGAACTCTGCAGCTCAGCTCATCCACCTGTAAAGAGGTTACTTCTAAAATGTTTCTCCCTTCTTTTCCATCCACTGACTCCCTATCATTGAAAGGATTTACTTCAGGTTTCTAATTATAACTTATACATCTCTAATGTCACCATCACATTCTGCTGTAGTCTTGTCTTTCCTGAACTGGACTGAGGACTCCTTTCAAGCCTCTCCTCCAGAACTCCCAACGCCAATTCATTTGGCAATCATCACGGTTCAAGATTGACAATTGCAATCCTAAAACAAAATTCTTAAGGCAATCGTACACCGATCAGGCAAAACATTATAACTGCTTGCCCAATTTTGATCATGTCCCCCTTGGGCCACTAATGGTACATGGATAGATGGAACACCTTCCTATCAACACATCTCTGTGCAACAGTCCAGTCTGTCAGACAATGCCAAACTCAATCAATACAAATGATCTTAAAGACTAGCACCAGAGTAATTCAGTCAATTTATTCAAATCCATATAGTGAATAACAAGCGATATGGTTCAAGAAACGACCAATGTAATTTGAAGCTCAATTGTAGTAAAGATATCTCACCACTACCACTTGAGAAAGGACGGGTATATCGTCAGATATGGCTACTGTTCCTTGGGAAAACCTGCTGCCATGTGGACAGGCATTGTATGATATACAATATCACCTGTCACTGCAGCTGCAGAGATTTCAGCTGTTTCCATAGTTAGGAACATATTTAGGATATGGAAGACCACAGACCAGCACCAAAGACCTACAACATCATCTTGCTGCGGATGGAGTCACTGTGCATCGTTTAAAAAGTCGGTGCACTTTACACAAGATGATGCTGTATGCAGAGGAAGCCTTTTCTCTGCCCACAGCACAAACAAATCAGCTTGAGGTATGCTAAAGCACATTTGGACAAGCCGGCTTCATTTTGGAATAAGATGCTGTGGACTGATTAAACTAAAATTTAGTTATTTGGGCATAACAAGAGGTGTTATGCATGGAGGAAAAAGAAGACAGCATTCCAAGAAAAACACCTGCTACCTACAGTAAAATATGGTGCTGGTTCCATCATGCTGTGGGGCTGTGTGGCCAGTGCAGGGACTGGGAATCTTGTCAAAGTTGAGGGACGCATGGATTCCACTCAGTATCAGCAGATTCTGGAGGCCAATGTCCAAAAATCAGTGACAAAGCTGAAGCTGCGCCGGGGCTGATCTTTTAACAAGACAACAACCCTAAACACTGCTTAAAATCCACTAAGACATTCATGCAGAGGAACAAGTACAATGTTCTGGAATGGCTATCTCAGTCCCCAGACCTGAATATAATTGAAAATCTGTGGTGTGAGTTAAAGAGAGCTGTCCATGCTCGGAAGCCTGAATGAAGTAGAAATGTTTTGTAAAAAGGTCCAAAATACCTTCAACCAGAATCCAGACTCTTATTGCAACCTACAGGAAGGGTTTAGAGGCTGTAATTTCGGCATAAGGAGGATCTACTAAATATTGATTTCATTTCTTTTTTGTGGCGCCCAAATTTATGCACCTGCCTAATTTTGTTTAAACAATTATTGCACACTTTCTGTAAATCCAATAAACTTCATTTCACTTCTCAAACATCACTGTGTGTGTCCTATGATATATTTAACTGGTTAACAAGGTTGCCCAAACTTTCGCATCCCACTGTATATACAGCATACATTAAATACAATCATTCACGATAGTAAAGGAAACAGTCAGCAGTAAGGACAGAATAACAGGCTTGGCAACAGGTAATCAGATATAGATAAGGGTTCAGGATTAGGATCAATGAATCAGGGTTGTCCAGAAACTCAGAGCTAACCACAAACAAGGTTCTGGCAATGGTTACTACTTGCAGGGCTCTTAAATAGGGCGGCCACAGCTGCTGTATGATTAGGTCACAGCGCAGTCAGTCAGAGCAGAACCACATTTGCATGAACATAGACCAACTGCGCAGACGCAGTAGGCGCCCGATGACATGGGCACGCTTATGCAGCTGGCCGTGTGCATGTGCAGAAGCAACGACGGGTCGACAAGCTTCACGGGTGGCCAGCGGGGAGCTCTGGAGCTGTGGCGAGGGACTCTGAGGAAGAAGCGCCAGGAAAATAAAGATTGCTTTTTTATTTCACCTCGGGAGTTATTGAATTTCAAAAACAAAGAAAGGTAAGCATTTTTCTTTTTATTCTGAAATGTTAGACCATTTTTACATATAATGAGCTACTGGTACTACTTGAGTATCACTCTGAAAGACTTACCTGAACTTAGATGAGATTCACCATTATTACTGTGCGTCATCAGCTCTGCATATTTCACCCTGCAAATAAAAAGTACATTGTGAAAACACATTCAACAAGAAAATATGCATGCATGAGTAAGCATTACAGTTTATAAGTACTGAATATTAGTGAATTCCTGATAACAATCGTTCAAAGCAGGAAAACGGAATATGATAAAGAAGAAATAACATGCTTTGCAAACCAGGTTAAAAGAATTATACACAAAAGGAACAAACAATTGATTAGTACTGGAACACACTGGATTCTGGATGCTATACATCAGGAATGGCTTTGTACGTACATTAGGAACCACCGTGTAGGAAACCTTTTGTAAACACTGATGATAATTTTTAAAGTAATATTGTAAAAATAGGCAATTTTATTGTTATTTTCAGTACAGTTCCTCTGTAAAGTAGCTTCATCAGAACTCTTACTTCATCTGTTCTCTCACTCCAATCAGATGCCTATAGATGAGCTGGGCCTCCAAGTCAGGATTCAGCAGATCATTCCAGTCTTGTAGTGTGACTTCGTGTCTAGTTTTGTCGCAGCCTGCAACTATATCATAGAAAGAGCACAAGACAATTACACACAGTTCACTTTATTGTATAGACTTGCTGCTGGTCCTTATTGAGTTCACCAGTCTGTGTTCAGAAGTTTACAAATACTTGTATGGTAAACTCAGCGAATTTCACTGAAACAAATCCTTTTAAAGAGAACCCGAGGTGGGTTTTAAGAATCCTTTTAGCACACTTGCAGGTTCTGCATATAATCACCAGCCTCTGTTACTATACTGTTCCCCCCCCCCCTGGCCCCCCCTGTGATCTGCTGTCCCCCCCAGCCCCCCCCCCCTGCGATCTGCTGTCCCCCCCAGCCCCCCCCCCCCCCTGCGATCTGCTGTCCCCCCCAGCCCCCCCCCCCTGCGATCTGCTGTCCCCTCCCCAAAAGAAACCGCCGTGCTAGAGATGCGCAGTATGTCGATAGCAGGCTGTTTACATGCAGACTGTCACTCTCTGCCGCTCCTCCGCCTCCTCTTTAGCGCCGCTCCCTGCCTGCGTCCATTCCCTCCAATGCGGGGAGGGAAGGGATGCAGGCAGGGAGTGGCGGAGAGTGACAGTCTGCATGTAAACAGCCTGCTATCGACACACTGCGCGTTGCTAGCATGGCGGTTTTTTTTGGGGGGGGGGGCAGCAGAGCGCAGGGGGGGCCTGGGGGGGAACAGTATAGTAACAGAGGCTGGTGATTATATGCAGAACCAGCCTCTGTGTGCTAATAGGATTCTTAAAACCCACCTCGGGTTCTCTTTAACAGAACCCTGGGCAACAAGTATGATTAAATTTTGCATAAGATGTGTAGTAAGCTTTCATAAATTGTTTTTCTTACTAAAATTCATCCAGCATTTTCTTAGAAAAGTAATATTATTATGTCTGTCTTTTGTATTTGGGAATCCCATATTTTAGTAGCTTCAATACACTTGGGTTCTTGCCCTGCCCACTCAGTGTACTAAATTAGGTATATTTGTGGGAGTTACTGCCCCTCGCACTGAACTTTATTTTTAGAAAGCAGCAGTGAAGAATTTTGTATCCCAAATTTCACTTGCCATACTTAAAACATGGTTTGTCAAACAGGGTACTGTGTCATTTCTGACACTTCCGCAGGACAAATACTACCACTTCCCAAATTGTCAGCAAAATAGTTCTGCTTCCCATAGTGATGCGACCATTAGATTGATGTGGTCTACAGTGCAACACCCATGTTGTTTTGTGGGTCTGTCTTGGAGTGCATCAGCATAAACATGGGAGGCAGAGAGGGAAGAGAAAACTTAGGCGAAAACATACGTGAATTGAATTAAGGGCCAAGGAGTGAAGATGAAAAAAAAAGATAGATGAGACTGAAGAGGCTCTTACTGAGTATTCTGTTTTTATCAGGCCCAATGAACACCAATGATTACAGGGCTAAGCCTACAATGTAGGGGGTGTGAGTGTGGGGGGTAGGGAGTTCTCTGAGCACAAGTAATTGGGTGGCATAGGCTGCATGTGGAGGTAAGTTAAGTTTAATTCCAGCCCCCCAATGTATACAAATAATTGGAAAGCACAGAATGCACTGTGGATGGGCGGGGGATATGGGGCACAGGCTGCTCATATTATTACAACTCAGTTTTCCTTTGATCCAGCAGTTCTGAATAAAAGAAGCAAACTGTATTCCCCACAAGGGGTTGTTGTTTCCTCTCCCCTTTAGCAGCTTCCTCATTGTACCTGCATGCACACAGTGTAAAGGCATCCTTCAGGGCTGATCAATGGCACACTGATGAGTACCTTGAATTTCCCTCTTTTTCTACTGTTGCTGCAGAAGCCATGGGTAGTGTGTTAGGCAAGTATAAAGATACTTGTCCTCTATCCTGCTTGTATGCTCCCACTGCCCATGAGAATTCTGCACCTGCCACACTCTACATCTGATTAATCCCCCACCTCCATACCATAGTCATATAACACCCAGCGACCAGGAACAGGTCAGATGTGAAAAAAGGTCTGTATAGGACTCAGGAGGATAGTGAAGGCAATACAACAAAATAAGGGATGAGTAACTATATCCATACAAACACACTGCATTTGCCAATGTCTGTAGCAGGTTGAACTATAATGGAAGTATCGATAATGGAGAAGCACTATAAATTAACATAAAAATAATGAAAGGAAGTATAAGGTAAGTATGGGCAGAGTAAACATTACACATTAAAACACTGCGTGTAATCTGAGCTCATAAATGTCTATATTTCCCCAATAATTTCACCACGCAATCTGTTGTGACAATGATCATTTTTTTATGTGATGTGTATTTTTCCATGATGTGGTGCCCAAAGGCATCCCAGTTCTTTTGGGATATTAGCAAAGCCTTTGAATTGATGTTTTAACTTAAATTTTGAAGCAAGGACACACCTATTGCCAATGCAAAACAGGCAACTGCTATATGGTCCCCCACTGGTGTCTGACTATATACTGATTTATGCAGGCTACAACTGCATCAGAAATAAAAAGATACAAATAAATATATACAGTATGAATTATCTATACAGCTGCTACAAAAGCAGTCAGTATACTGCACTATACTGTGTGCTATTGTTTTACAAATGCCATAGTCTGACTTGAGGATCTGCATCTGAAATATTAATTAGACAGCCAGGACTGTCAAATGACCATGTTAAGATGCCACAATACATCTAGTTATACCCCTTTGTTGGTGCAACCCATACTCTGAAAGAAAGGACCTAATATATTGCTCGGAATTGTCCAGTCACTGGCAATCAGGATAATGTGTATGTGCTCAAGCCAGGCGCGGAGCTAGGGGGGGTCGGGGTAGGTCAAGTGCCCCCGGGCGCCGGGTCCCTAAGGGCGCCCAGCTGAGCTGATTTTTTTTTTTCCTCTGCGGAGGGGAGCAGCGCAGAGAAGAGAAGAGGGAGAGCTATGCGGACGGTGGAGAAGGGGGCCATCTCCCCCCCTTCTCTCACCTTAGGGCTCTCCCTCCCTCCATCGCTGTCCCCTCCGTTATTGTCCGGGTGCTGGCGCAGCGGGCGGGACTCACCTCCGTCTCGCTCCAGCGCCGGCCGGAAGTTCGGATCCCGCAGCCGCTGCTCTGGTCTGGACTAGACCAGAGTAGCGGCAGATCCATCCGCGCTGCGACGAGACAGAGGTAAGTTCCGCCCGCCGCTGCCAGCACCCGGACATTAATGGAGGGGACAGCGAGGGAGAGAGAGCAGCTCTCCCTCTTCTCTGCGCTGCTCCCCTCCTGCTGGGGAGGCAGGGAGGGGGACACCTGGCTACCTACTCTGGGCATATATACCCCTGGCTACATCTACTGGGCATATATACCCCTGGCTACATCTACTGGGCATATATACCCCTGGCTACATCTACTGGGCACATATACCCCTGGCTACATCTACTGGGCACATATACCCCTGGCTACATCTACTGGGCACATATACCCCTGGCTACATCTACTGGGCACATATACCCCTGGCTACATCTACTGGGCACATATACCCCTGGCTACATCTACTGGGCATATATACCCCTGGCTACATCTACTGGGCATATATACCCCCTGGCTACATCTACTGGGCATATATACCCCCTGGCTACATCTACTGGGCATATATACCCCTGGCTACATCTACTGGGCATATATACCCCCTGGCTACATCTACTGGGCATATATACCCCCTGGCTACATCTACTGGGCATATATACCCCTGGCTACATCTACTGGGCATATATACCCCCTGGCTACATCTACTGGGCATATATACCCTGGCTACATCTACTGGGCATATATACCCCTGGCTACATCTACTGGGCATATATACCCCTGGCTACATCTACTGGGCATATATACCCCTGGCTACATCTACTGGGCATATATACCCCTGGCTACATCTACTGGGCATATATACCCCTGGCTACATCTACTGGGCATATATACCCCTGGCTACATCTACTGGGCATATATACCCCCTGGCTACATCTACTGGGCATATATACCCCTGGCTACATCTACTGGGCATATATACCCCTGGCTACATCTACTGGGCATATATACCCCTGGCTACATCTACTGGGCATATATACCCCCTGGCTACATCTACTGGGCATATATACCCCCTGGCTACATGGACTGGGCATATATACCCCTGGCTACATATACTGGGCACATATACGCCTGACTATATATACTGGGCACATATTATTCTCCTGGCTACATATACTGGGCATATATACCCCTGGCTACATATACGGGGCACATATACCTCTGGCTACATATACTGGGCACACATATCCCTGCCTACATATACTGGGCACATATACCCCTGGCTACCTGTTCTGTGGACATCTCTACCCCTGGCTACCTGTTCTGGGGACATCTATATCGCTGGCCACCTATTCTGGGGACATCTATACCGCTGGCCACCTATTCTGGGGACATCTATACTGCTGGCCACCTATTCTGGGGACAACTATAGACCTGGGGCTACCTATTTTTGGGGAACCACGTCAGATTGAGTGTATTTTGGAGAACTGCTGCCAGGTGAGAGGTGTCTACCATATTAAGGGGGCATTCTACCTATTTATGTGAAATGCTGTCTATTTATGTGACTCATGACTGCTGAATTTGTCTTGTTGGGGGCCTCATGGTTACTGAATTTGTCTTGTTGGGGGCCTCATGATTTGTTGGGGGCCTCAAGATCGCTGAATTTGTCTTGTTGGGGGCCTCATGATTGCTGAATTTGTCTTGTTGGGGGCCTCATGATTGCTAAATTTGTCTTGTTGGGGGCCTCATGATTGCTGAGTTGGTTATGTTGGGGGTCTCATGATTGCTGAATTTGTCTTGATGGGGGGGGGGCTCATGATTGCTGAATTTGTCTTGGAACATGCTGGAAGGTACATACTGAGGGAGGGTGGGTGAGCGTGAGCCTGCTAACCTCCATATACATTTGGCTCCACCCATAACCACGCCCACGTGTATTATGTGACCACGCCCCTTTTTGGCGCGGCGCGCGTAGCAACCTTGACTTTGGGGGGCGCATTAATAGTCTTTGTCCCCGGGCGCTGAAAACCCTAGCTACGCCTCTGGCTCAAGCAAGTTATTATAAGGTTATTTTACAGCTATTATGGAGCACAAGACGTCAGTGTGAACTTCTTAAGCATCACGGATGAATTTGCAAAGGATGGAGAGAACAGCCATGATGCAAAACCTTCAATGTGTTGAAATAATTAAGCAGATAGAGAATTTCTGTGAAATAACATGAAAGCTGTGTAATACCTCCTTTCTCCTTTTGGTGGCAGCAGCTCCATTTCTCTCCTTTGAACACACCAGGATGATAAGCACACAGCATGTCAGAGTTGTTGACACAGACTTTTCTCAGTGCTGACAGCCACTGATTGAGTTCATTAACACACTACAAAAGAAAGGCATATTTATTTAGATTACTATGTCAACACAAAATGCTCACATTTTTTATTTCCTCAAGAAACACAGCATATCATTTATAATTGAGTCAAGCAGTTTATGTATAAAGCTGAGCAACATTTTTTTTTTGTTTTAGTTTAGTGACAGAACCATTTATACCAACATACAGTAGCTGAATAACCAGGAACAGAATAACTCTGCAGTCTGCACATTACGTCAGTATTGCTCCCTAGATTTTCATGGGTAAAGAACAGCTCAGGAAACAGGAAGAAATGAAGATCAACTGGGGGAAGACAGAAATGAGGATTAGCTCAATGATGAATTTTCCTAATATTCTAAGTTCTGGGATCATGGACATCTATAGCATGGATGTAATGGTAGCCCCCAGGGCCGGGCCGAGGCATAGGCTGGAGAGGCTCCAGCCTCAGGGCGCAGTGTAGCAGGGGGCGCACAATTCATTCAGTTGTCATTCCTAATTGTGTATTAAGCAGAAAGAAATAAGAAAAGGGGATATATAGCAGTGACTGCAAGCCAGATAACTAGAGATTAAGGTGTTGGGGAGGTTGTGGACCCTGTGGCACCTCTTAGTCTGATAGCAATCAGTGTGTGATGGCTGGGGTGGCAGGGATGGGGGGGCGCACTTTGGTGTCTCAGCCTTGGGTGCTGGAGGACCTTGTCCCAGCTCTGGTAGCTCCGTGTCACCTGACATGGGAGGTGCCTGTAGAGTGCGGCAGTGGAGCTGCATACATTACCGGCTTCCAGGTGAGCAACACATCCTCCTCACTCCTCTCTTCAGTCACACCGTACAGTGCTAGGACCTTCTTTAGGTTTATCTAGATTTTACTTCCTGTTTTAAACACTGTAAACTATGGTGACATCCAGAAATAGAAAATGTGGGAGCGCAATAATAACTTGAAGTGGGGTTTTACTCTTGCTCATCCAGTAGGATAGATTTACCCATTTACTGTCAGGACAGGAAATGAGCACAAGTATAACCAACATGCACACAGACAGCAAAAACACTAAAAAAAAGATTCTAAACCCTTTCAGGGCCCGTTTCCACTAGAGCGAATCTGCATGCGTTTTCTGCATGCAGATTTGCATAACCAATACAAGTGGATGGGACTGTTTCCACTCAGGATTTCTTAGAGTTTTCCTGTGCAGAAAAAATCTGCGCGGCAGAGCCATCAGAATTTGCACACCGCCCCATACAATGTAATTAATAGGAAAACCGCATGCGTTTTTCCCATGTGTTTTTCTATGCGTTTTCGCATGCGTTTTTGTGTAAAAACAATGTAAAAAGCACACCAGCATTGACATGGTTAAAAACGCGTGGCCACAAAATGCATGCGAAATCGCATAGAAAAACGCATCCGCATGCAAAATCGCACATGCGTTTTCCGCACTGGCATCGCAACGCACAAGTGGAAACGGGTCTTCACACAATCCATAACTATAGTGCATTTTTCCCTGGACTTAAACCACAAAGAAAGACCATAAGAAGCAATTTGAGCACATAATGTAATATTTTAAATTATATTTTTGAATTATTGTTGTGACTTAGATGAAGATCAAATCACATTTTATGATCAATTTGTGCAGAAATCCATATAATTCCAAATGGTTCACATACTTTTTCTTGCTATTGTAATTTAAACATGTTTATTTCAGTAACATAGTTTTCACACCTTCTCTATGGATTTCCTTTTTTGATGTGGCAAATGACTATTAAAAAACCTTTTCTGTTGTATATATTATACAGTTTTTCATGCCTACAATGAGTTCTTAAGGTGGACCCAAATTAAAAATACAAGATTTCAGAAATAAAATCTATTTTCTAACTTATAATGATAAATAGCAGCCTTTTTCAGCTGCATGATGACAAATATAAAATATTTTACATTTATTGGAGGAACCCCTCCCTTCCTTTCATATTGCCGGGACAGAATCCGGCAGACTGGTGGAGGAGATTAAAAAAACAAAACACAGGCTGCTACTGATGATGTCACAGGGGAGGTGATCTCAGCTTGTGTGAGATTTCACATAGACAAGGCCCCTGTGAGGGAGGGTGACTGATGACAAACACACCCATGATCTAAAACCTCCTATTAAGCTCAGAAGTAATTGCTGCCACCTGTATAACCCTAGTTATGAAAAGAGAAGGGTGAAAAGCATGCACTGAAATGCTCATAGGCTTGAAGGAGTGTTTATTTATCTTTGTATGTGTCAGAGTGGTGCAACTAAATATTTTGAATTAAAAAAATGTTTGGTTTTCTTCTATTGTACGTTTCCCAAGCTTTATGTTCTACCAGCTATCCCATGTTTATAAAAGTGAGTTCTTCCGTGCAAAATAGTTGGGAAAAATATATTCTTCTCCTATTAAAATGGATGTTAACAGTACCTTACACTGTAAATATAATGCTTCCAGGCCGCCACTTTCATCCGTGTAAATTATTTGCATTACATTGGAATTCCCAAAACTCTTCTCTTCTACTTTCTCCAAGGCCCGAATTCTTGACAGTGGTATGAAGGAGCTTTTCTGCAAGAAAGTAAAATGATGTTTATTGTTTATCATGCAGTGCAGGCCCGTTTCTAGGGCTGTGCGGCCCGTGCGGGCACCCTGGGTGCTGAAGGAGTGTGGGCGCTGTAATGGAGGGGGGAGTCAGCCGCGGGGAGGGCAGCCCGACCTCTCCCTCCCTTCTTCTCCGCGGGCCGCTCTCCGTGCTACCCCCTCCGAGTGTGAATGCAGGGAAGCGCTGTGTACAGAGTGCAACTCACCTCCCTGGTTCTAATCGCCGCCGGTCTCCTCTTCTCTTCATAGCCGCTGATACACACACTGCTTCCTGTTTAGCCGGAAGCAGCGTGTGTATCAGCGGCTGTGAGGAGAAGACAGAAGAGGAGACCGGCGGCGAATGGAATCAGGGAGGTGAGTTGCGCTCTGTACACAGCGCTTCCCTGCAGTCACGCTCGGAGAGGGGAGCACGGAGGGCGGCCCGCGGAGAGGAAGGGAGGGAGAGGTCGGGCTGCCCTCCCCGCGGCTGACTCCCCTTTCCATACTGGGGGCACCTACTTAATCTAACCACACTGGGGGGCACCTACCTAATCTAACCACACTGGGGGGCACCTACCTAATCTAACCTATACTGGAGGGCCCCCTACCTATCTAACCTGTATTGGGGGCACCTACCTACCTAGCCTATACTGGTGGCAACTATACTGGCTACCTATATTGGAGGCACCTACCTAACTAACCTATACTGGGGGCACCTACCTATCTAACCTATGCTTGGGGCAACTATTCTGACTCCCTATATTAGAGGCACCCACCTAGCTAACCTGTACTGGGGGCACCTACCTACCTATCTAACCTATACCGGGGGCACCTTCCTATCTAACCTATACTGGGGGCAACAATATCGGCTACCTATACTGGAGGCACCTACCTGGATAACCTATACTGGGTAATCTATGCCTGGCTACCTATACTATGCCTGGCTACCTATACTGGGAGGGACCTATAGCTGGCAACTTATACTGAGTGCAACTAGACCTGGCTAACCTATACTGCGGGCATGTATACCTGGCTCCGCGGGGGGGGGGGGGGCAATTTTAACACCCTCGCCGTGGGTGCATTTTAGCCTAGAAACTGCCCTGATGCAGTGCAATATATGTAGCCAATGGTTGACTTCAGGTAAGTCTTTGCTGAGAGATTTGGGGTTGCTAAAGAAAACTTACTCTATTTGGTGTCATTAACATGTGTTTCATCTCCTTTTTTAAGGAACTAGCTACCTTCACTTTATCTCCAAAACAAATTAGAAAATAATGGCCATAAAAAAAAAGGTGGGGCGAGCGCCAAGACTGACACTACAGAGGTGGCGTAAACAATATCAGATTACATCTCTGCTGAGAACTAATTTAACATCTAGTGCTGCAATTTAGCAAACAGGTAAACAATCAATATCAGAGAAATAACAATTATTCATTTCAGGCGTGTAGCAATAGCAGCTGCTATGGGGCCCTACAGAGGGCTGCAGAGGGGGCCCAGGTGGTACTTGATGTATTCACTATAAATTTTCTTGTGTTCCTCCACCCTCTATCAGCGTTCATGGATGATATGTAGAGTAGATCGCATGTAAATTGCCAATTAAATCACATCCATAGGGTAGGGCCAGGTGCCATAGCTAAAGAGTGCCTACATCTGAGGGCTCCATAAAGGTTTTGCTATAATCGCTAGCTACGCCACCGATTCACTAGATCTATTACTGCTTGATGGTCTTAAAACGAGTTACAGTCTTGCATGCTATGCAGTAAAAACATATTCCCCTACTCATTATTGCCCACATAGTTATCCTATCTGCTTTTGTCAAAAAGTAATGTCATCTGTATAAAAATCCATGAGAAAAGTAAACTCTTTTCTACTGGTTCAAGAAGGAATAATGCTGCACTTATCACCTCGTTTTCTGCTCATCCATTTCGACAGTGTTTTTTAAAGCGTTAAAAAGGAAAAATACAACAAATTCTAGTTTCAGCTAGTACTCGCTGTAAGAATGAGGACACAAATCAAATACTAAAATCAATGATTAGAGATGTCGCGCCCCTCCTGAAGCTGCTAATACTGATCAAGGTGATCCCAATACCCAAAAAATTCCTTATAGCATGTATAATCAGATAGCGCTACTTAATGACCTGAAGAACAAATAATCTTAAAAACACTTGTCGTTGTTTTGATTATAGTAATAAAATTGAAAATTTATTAAAACTAAAAATATTATATAAGTATGACAAGTCAATAGAGATCCTAATCCATATAATTATAGACTTCAATCACTCTCCCAATGAGGCTATAGCAAAATAATAAAGTGCTTTTAGTGCTTCTTAGTGATTCAGCCTGCAATCCAATCTGCTGCTAAAATCAAATAGGAGATCTCAGGTGATAATGATGCAATTGCCCACTCATTGATAAATTTTCATTTGGGCAGCTTGAAAAGTTCCCCTTGAAAAGATCCTGAATAGATCACAGCAGATGCAATGGGGTCCTCTTCACTAAGCTTAGCATAATGATGATTCCTTAACACACTACGACACTCTTGTTTGTATAAAGCGTACTCACGCTCTCCACATAGCCAAGGCAGAGTCCATGCGGTGTACCAGGAACTTCTACTGGAGCCGCTCAACCTCAATGGCCCCGGCCGGCGGCACAAAGAGAGAGACTGACCTGCTACTAGATGTCCGTGGCAAGGTCGGGCAGAGTACCCGGCTCCAGGAAAGATTGCGGAAGCGCTGTGCGGAGATGAATCAGCCTGCACCGCTGCGTGATGGTTCAAAGCAGCCGCCCTCTTCCGGACTGTGTGACGTCACACGTTGTGCCTGATGCTGACGTTTCGGAAGGAACGCCTCCCTTTCTCAAAGCGGGCAAGGTTGCCCGCTTTGAGAAAGGGAGGCGTTCCTTCCGAAACGTCAGCAGTTTCGGAAGAGCGGCTATGTGGAGAGCGTGAGTACGCTTTATACAAACAAGAGTGTCGTAGTGTGTTAAGGAATCATCATTATGCTAAGCTTAGTGAAGAGGACCCCATTGCATCTGCTGTGATCTATTCAGGATCTTTTCAAGGGGAACTTTTCAAGCTGCCCAAATGAAAATTTATCAATGAGTGGGCAATTGCATCATTATCACCTGAGATCTCCTATTTGATTTTAGCAGCAGATTGGATTGCAGGCTGAATCACTAAGAAGCACTAAAAGCACTTTATTATTTTGCTATAGCCTCATTGGGAGAGTGATTGAAGTCTATAATTATATGGATTAGGATCTCTATTGACTTGTCATACTTATATAATATTTTTAGTTTTAATAAATTTTCAATTTTATTACTATAATCAAAACAACGACAAGTGTTTTTAAGATTATTTGTTCTTCAGGTCATTAAGTAGCGCTATCTGATTATACATGCTATAACAAATCAAATACTGCTGCTAAGGTCAATGTACAGCGTAATACTGAAGGCCACAGCAGCAATTTCACAGGACTGTTGGCCTCATTTCTCCCTGACTGATATTCTACAGAGTCCCTGAGGTGAAAACTTACTGCTGAAACCAAGTGTGTCACAAGCCCTGGACACTTTCATAACAAAGATATATAGGTTAATTGCCAACTATTTACAACTGAGAAACGTACTGCTCACACAGCTATAAACTGTCACACAAATGTAACCGAGGCAATAAAAACTATGGGTTATATTTATAGTACGGATACATTTCTGTGGCTGTAGTCTACATATCTGGCACACAAGCTTACAAATGTAATCAGGGGGAGCTGCAGGAGTAAAATTGCTGAATCTAATGGTGCCCTGGTATTTGTTGGTAGCAGCACACGTTAATTTTCTGTTATAAATATACACAATAACTGCCAAACATATTCTTCATCAGTCAGTGGAAACTCTTACAGCATGAAGGTAGGATTCACAATGTAGAACACAGCAAATGCAAATGAAAGCAAACGCTACAGTTTCCAATAATTATACCTTGGAGCACTGAGTCTTGGCAAAACTTATGGCATCAACAGTTAGTGACAGGAAAAGCTTTTTGAAAGAGGAACTAAGCAGGTATCCTTTGCACTTAGTTTTGTAGACCATCAGCTGACCTTCTTTGACAGTGAGGCTCTGTAGGTTCAGTGATTGCTGTAGATCTAGTTCTGTAAGAGTTAAAGCATTATAAGTAATGGAATTGCTGGAGCAACTAAAGAGTCCTTTGTGCATTAACCTTTAAAGCAACACTGAAGCGAAAAAAAATAGGACATTAGTAGCATAGTGCTCTCTGACTAAATTAGTCGCAGAGCTCACAGAAGCTCTTTTACATAGATAACAAGTGAAGTTTCTTACCTCTACAGAACTGGAAACAATATAAGACTCATATCTGTGCTACTAATGTTCTATTTCTTAGCTGTTCTACACATACAAATCATTATGTCATAAGTTTATTTTCACTTCAGATTCCCTTTAATTTTTAGGTGTCGTAATAAGTAAAATGTAACATAGTTCTTTAGATTTATTCACAGCACAGCAAAATGAAATAGTTCTATACATACTTTACGCTTTTGCCCACCAAAACAGTCATCCTGAAAAGCTGGATGGAAACTGAAATAAATGGTGCTGTCATATGCGAGTAGTTGTAGAGACAGCTGGCCTCTGGATTGCCCACTGGGCCACACATGAGGGATAAGCATGACTTTGCCTACTGTGTTAAACGTAGCGCTGCAGACAGGGTCTTCATCTGAACTAGCCCTTCACTTGTTGCCCTGGATAGTAATACATTTCCTGTATATTTAAATCCTGAGGTATTGCTCATAATGCTTATAACTTATGTACAATCCTTTCTTTTTGCTCCTGTTACCAACTCAGTAGCACTCGGACAGTGGCCTGTTGCACAATTACAACTTTATAGTTTCAGAATCATGTTGCACATAGCTGTTTCAGACTTAATACAAATTTCTATTTCATTACAACATGTTTTTTTTATCCCTTATTTAAGTTGCAGCAGGATGAGCATAACTACCATTATTTGTATGTATGTTTAAAGTGGTCTGAAACTCAGCATTTCTTCTTTGCTCCAAAAGATTTTTTACAGCCTTAAACCTACTACTACAAAAAAATTGTAGCAGAACAGCATTCAAACAGTTTGCACTTTGTTCTTCAGTGGAAAGCTCCTTGCTTCAGTGGAAAGCTTCTGGCTGCATACGAAAGCAGTGATAAAATTATCTTTTGTTTACTAAATGTATTTGACAAAGAAATGTAAACATAAGCAAAGTGCTGAAACTGAGCTCCCTTTGCTTCTAGTATGAGTGCAGTTGAGAGGGGATCTCTAGATAGATTTTAATATATAAATATAGCAGCTATGCAATAAAATGCAATGGCAGCTTTCAGAGCAGATAAACTGATCTTTGGGACCTTCTAATTTGTATACACACAATATCGGTTGTGTGCAATAGCAAATATGGTAACTGTATGGGTGATAAAAATAGGAAAACACCTTTTTATTGAATGCTATGTCAGAGTTGTATCCTACTTTAAGCAGCCACAGTGGTCTGGTAGTAGGCTGTAGCTCTCTTGTGCCTATATCCTCCCAGCATGTTTTAACTTGAAGGTTAAGTATCAGATGCTTTTATTTCTGTCAGTATTCCAGCCTGCTAGGAGCATGTGTTTTGAATGCAGAGAGGGTTAATGATTGTTTGCATACAACATGGAATGGACACAGGTGGTGGCTTTCTCCACAGCCTGTCATTAAGCTATAAAAGATCAATAAGCATTTTTTTTTCATTATTACAGAGTGATATAAATTCCTTCCATGTTAAGAAGGCAGTGCTGTATTCTATCATAATATTATATCAAAATAAAATGCAAAAGCTACCTATGAAGGACATTGAAGAGCACACAGTTAGTTACCAGTTTATTAACAACTAGTGGACCTAAGCCCGTTTAAAAACGGGGCCTAGGTCTCTTTCACCACTGCATGTAAGCGCGCGCACCTGTTCACCGCGCGCACCCGTCCGCCCGCACACTCTGGCCCCATCCTCCTCCTGTGTCAATGGCTACACGTGCAGTAGCCAGAACACATGGGACACAGGGACAGGAGGATGACGCAGGAATAGTTAGGGTTTTATTATATAGGTGGTCCCCACAGTAGTGTTAAACACTGTCAGTGTTACCTTCCTTCTCCTGAATGTCTATGAGTTTGAGGATGAATTCCTTCAGTTGTGAGACTCCTTGCTGGATGGTTGGCTGTAGTGGAGCCATCCAAGATTCTTTGGCTCTGCTGGCCGGAGCGTCCATGTTGCCAACATTCTGTATTGCCTAAAACAGATTAAAGCGTCCATTGTGAAATTATATCTCTCCAAACATATTTAAAATTGAACTATATACAAAATACACTATTTTTATTTCTCATAAAAGACAGTACACTATTTTATTTACTGAAATTATTAATGACTCGGTTTGGTCACTGACAGAATGTAGAAGTCCCTCACTGAATCTACACTGTCTGACTTTGAACCTGTTGCACTGACTTACAGTTTTTAATTTATCATTTATGCTTGTGCAACTTGATGGAAATATTCTCAGGAGTAGTGGTGTAGCTAGAGATCATTGGGCCCCATAGCATACCCATGAAATTGTAGCTACCAGCACTGCTGCACTGTGATCCAGGGAACTTGTGATTTTTATACAGATGACATCGCTTTGTGACAAAAGCAGATAGGATAACTATGTGGGCAATAATGAGTAAGGGAATATGTTTTTACTGCATAGCATGCCAGACTGTAACTCGTTTTAAGACCATCATGCAGTAATAGATCTAGTGAATCAGTAGCATAGCTAGAGATTATGGGGCCCCATAGCAAAACTTTAATGGGATCCTCATATGTAAGCACTCTTAAGCAATGTCACCTTCCCCTACCCTATGGATAAGAGTTAATTGGGCAATTACATTCTCATGCGATCAACACTGCACATAGGTCATGGGCACTGAGTCAAATTCAGAGGCTAAAAAAACACAAGAACGTTAATGGTGAATACATTAAAGAGAAACCGTAACCAAGAATTGAACTTCATCCTAATCAGTAGCTGATTTCCCATGAGAAATCTTTTCCTTTTTACCAACGGATCATCAGGGGGCTCTGTATGGCTGATATTGTGGTGAAACCCCTCCCATGGTGTGATGTCAGGACCATGTCACACTGTGGGAGTCTTGTTGCATTGTGGGAAATAACAACTGTTTACAGCTGTTTCCAAATGCCAAAAGGGCAAGCAGCATCTCCTTCCACTGACATCACCTGCCAGCAGTAAAAATGTCACTATGTGATAAATGTCTGAATGTAAATCAGGGAGAGGAAAGATTTTACAGTGAGCAAACACTGACTAAATCATTTATACATAATTATTGTAAAAATGAAGCACTTTTATTACATTATTTTCACTGTAGTTCCTCTTTAAGTACCACCTTGGCCCCTATTCTCCATGGCCCCATAGCAGTTGCTATGGCTATTGCTATGCCCCTGTTCAGGAGGAATAATTCACAAGTGTGCACCAAGTACATTGGCAGCTGCACCTCTGCTCTATTCAATTTTAAAGGCTAGGCTCACACACCAATAGGAGCAGGCCTCTTTTGGCCTGTCAAGAAACTACATCTATTTATGGTCCTCATTTTTTTTAGGCCAAGAAAGACCTGTAAAATTCCCATTCCACTGTGAGAAACTATTTGCCTGATGCACAAGCATCATTGCTGGGTCCCCGGTTCGAATCCCAGCCAGGGCACCATCTGCAAAGAGTTTGTATGTTCTCTCCATGTCTGCGTGGGTTTCCTCCGGGCACTCCGGTTTCCTCCCACATTCCAAAAACATACAGATAAGTTAATTGGCTTCTCCTAAAAATTGGCCCTAGACTACAGTACTTACACTACATAATATAGACATATTGCAATGGTAGGGATTAGATTGTGAGCTCCTTTGAGGGACAGTTAGTGACAAGACAATATATATATATATACACTGTACAGCGCTGCGTAATATGTCGGCGCTATATAAATACTAAATAATAATAATAAAAAAAAAAAATAATGTACATGTGTTTACCATTCTTTTGGGAATTTGCCCCATTGAGAGCTATGTGAAGCACCTCCTTATGGTGGCTGCCTCTAAATTGTCATGCATGCCATTTTAATTTATGTTGTTGCTTAAAATATTCTGTTGAATCAAGACTCTAATACATAGTGTGATTTTTGTTTTGGTCATTGTCGGGGAACCACAGTAGCCTGTGTGACAAAGATGAGACCAGGAGCCAAATGATGTAGTATCGTAAGATAAAATTAGCTCAATATTACAAGAGTAGTTATGCTCACAAAGGTTGGTTGCAGAACTTGCAACCACTGTATATCGCCTATGGGGAAATAACCATCCCCACTCGGTACTCCAGGTCCTGCCAAAGCCAGGTGGTCACTCTCATGGGAACCTAGCTGTGGATGGCACCACACTAGTGGGAAGGACACCTCCAAAGGAGGTGTAGTGGGTGATGAAGAAGGGTGGAGGCACCCAAAAATAAATATCTCTCAGAGTATACATTATAAAGACATACATAAATACATGAGGTATCTTACCTCTTCAGATGGACCAACGCAGAAAAACAAGGGTTTAGATCAGATTGCAAACTGAACTCCTTAACTGATTAAAGTTTCAGGACGTAGATTCTACGTCCTAATTAGCCCCCCTGTGTGTTTCAGGACGAAGAATATACGTCCTGCATTAATTGCTGCTGTCTGCTGCCGCCGCGCGTGCATGTGCATGCGCGTGCAAGTGAGCGTGCATGCAAGTGAGCGCGTGTGCACGTGACTGTGCACGCTCGTGCACAGTCACGTGAATGGTCAAGTGAATGATTGTTGCTGTTAGCTAGCAACAATCATTCAATAAAGTTAGAAAAAAAAAGTTGTAAAAATGAAAAAAAAATGTAAGTGACATAGTCCCAATAAAATAAAAAAATTTTTTTAATTCCCCATTCATTTTTAACCCAAACCTAACCTATTAATCCATTATTAACCCCTACAATACCTAAACCTGTTTATAAACGTTTAATGACTGCCGCCAGTAGCGATCGGATGCAATCGCTAGGACGAAAGTTTCAGGCCCCAATGCTCTACAGATGTAACGCTCTGCCATTGCCTAGTGATGCATCTGTACAGCTCTATGCCCCCTGAACTGTCACCTTAGCTAACGCATTTGATCGCCACAGACGCGCAGACTGGGGATAACTGTCCGCCACATGCTCAGCTAGAAGTAAAACATGGCATATGGGGTATCCTTTTAATCTGGAAGGGCCAAATAATTTATTTGTAAATGTTTTATAACTGTGGGACGTGTGATGTGAAAATTAGGAAGGGTGAAAAATCAGAAAATGTTTGTTTTCTGCATTTACGCCTAATTTTTCCCTGCATTTACGCCTAACGGACTATAAAACAAAATAGTTTTGGGTGAAAAATATTACCCAAAAAAGCCTAGATTGTACTGAAAAAAACAAGACATGCATCACTAAGATCGCATAGATAATTAAAAAGTTACTGCTGTATCAAAACAACACAGCTTAAGTGTCAAAAATGTCAGGAACTTTGAGGTGTAAAAAACGTGGAACGAGAACCAGTTAAGGCAATTTACTGACCTGAGGAAGCGGGCAGAGTTCCGAGGAACGTGTTGTCTTTTGTATTTGCCCTTGAATAAACCTTACCTGATCTAAACCTTTATTTTTCTGGTTGATCTGGAGAGGTAAGGCCCGGTTCACACTTGCGGTTCTCTGCCAAACGGACCGGATGACCTGACCGGATCCGGACCGGATCCGGATCCGATCCGGATCTGGTCAGTTTGCATCAGGTGTTCATCAGGATGCGATCCGGATCCGTTTGGCAAAAGATAGTAGAAATAAAATAAAAATGTTGGGGTCTGGGAGGTCAGCAGAAGGTGGACCTGTGGAATCAGGCCCTCCGCTGTTTAGCACTCACCTCCACCACGACATACTGCCAACATCTCCAGCACGTTTAAAGTCACTGCTGCTCCACTCCAAAATGCTTGCCCATGTGTCCCTATCCAAAATCGCCGCTACAATACGCATAGGAAGTGGGGTAGAACATCCGGATTTTTTAGCCAGTGTGTTGTGCGCTCTCCGGTTCTCATTGGTTTGTATTGGCCGGATGGTGCAGTCCGGCTCCGCTCCGGATACGTCTGCCGGAGGAGCCGGACCAAAAAATAGCGCATGTTGGGTCTTACGCCGGAGTCCGGATCCGGTCCGGATCCGGTCCGGACGAAACGGACGCATGTGAACGGACGCATAGACTTTCATTGCTATGCCGTGCGTCCGTTCCGTCCGTTCCGCATGCGGTCCGGCTCCGGAACGGCGATTCCGGACGGCGACCGCTAATGTGAACCGGGCCTAAGACACATCTAGAATTTATTTATGTCTTCATAATGTATACTCTGAGACATAATTATTTTTGGGAGCCTCCCCCTTTCTTCATCAACTTCTTTTTCATGGAGGGGTACCAGCAAAAAAATCACGTTTCACAGTAAGACTTTTAGGATTCAATATATGCAGTTGTTAGCATTTATGATCAGTTGTGCTACCCAAAAGTACATACGTCCCATTACCTTTGCTAAGAGCAGCAACGTCCGGCTCGTCCGAGCATCTGCATGCTTTTCTCGGAGATGGAAGAGTTTAGGGGACATGATTGCTGGGGAGAAAAACCGAAGACACAGGAAACTTGTAACGGCGATAAACTTCACGTTCTGAAAAACAAGTACAGATAGTTAAAGGGCATCGCATCTCCAGTCACAAAAATGAGACTGTACAGACTTGAAGTCATGACACACCAGGAAGAAGCTTAAAATATTTGTGATGCAAGGCATCATATGTTATAAGCAGCAACTATAGCATTATCAGATTCCTAAACAATAGGCATGTAAACAACTGGGAAGAGGGGACACTGAGCTAAGCTACTGCAACACATTAATGTGTCATGTGACATAGGCCCATAGGGTGAGAACCACTGGCCTATTATTATATGTGTTCTAACCACTCTACTACTGCCAGCATAACTACCTCTCAAATTATTACCTTTTTTTTTATTATTACAGTGTCATTTATTATATGGTAATTATTTATTATCTTCTTTGTTTATTGTTAAACAAAGTACTAATAAATCTTGATTTTCTGAGGGACTGTTAGACCTCGTTCAGATCATTCAGCACAGATGGCTGTGCAATCAGAATGCAACGCGCAAGATCGCACGCCATCTGCGCTACTATGCGCTGCGCTGCAGATCCCATTCACTACTGTGACAGGGATCTACGCTGCAATTCCCGAAAATGCATGCAGCAGTGCGATAGCGCATTGCATATGATGGGAACGGTAGAAGGGCTGTCTATGCCCTTCTACCGTTCTTGCGTGTCGTACACTATACGCACTGCCAAAATGCGCAGGGCAGCGCGTATAGTCTGAATGAGCCCTAAAGCATCCAAAAAACAAAAGCCACGAATGGTACACTTGGCAGGAAAACCTGGCAGAAGCATGCACAATGGCATTCAGGAACTGACTTAAAATGGAAAAATATGTTTCAGTTGTACTTTACATAATTTATTTGTCTACCTATCTTGTCTATCTATCTATCTATCTATCTATCTATCCGTTCTATCTTTCTATCTCGCTCTGTATTTGCCTTTTAGCCCTGACTTCTAGTTGTACGGTATATGTACTACCTAGCCTTCCATCCTTCCCCAGGAATATTAATCTGAGACGGGTAGCCCTCCCAATTGCTTGTAACGGTAGTCTACACGTGACTTATTTTCATATGCTACTTAGGGGCTGAAGTACAACGTAGCGATAAAATTGCCATGGGCCAATGTCACAGCTGCTTTGTGCATCAGACCCTTAATCACTTCCGCCCCCATATATTCTAATTAGCTTGATGAACAGTACTAGTATAAGCATGTGGGGGTCCCCTCCTACCAATCTGAAAATTATAAAAAAAAACACCACCAAGTCAAGTCCACATGCACTCAAAGATTGCCAACTGGAAAATACACTTTTTTGTGGTGTACATTGTAAAGCACCAATAGATGCCCGTAGTTTATTTATAGCTCACCTGCATTGCACTCACTGCAGCATATCACAAGATAAAACATCAGGCTGTTTATAAAAGGCCATTTCTTTGTTACCCCTATTTCCTCAACAGCAATCGCGAGCCTCTAGATACCAGACCTAGCAAATATAAGAGGATTTCTTCTTGTACAAGTCAGCAACGCAACACAGTATTATGTTTCCCATTCAGTTTAAACAAAAGTATTTTGTTCGAATGAATAAATGCTTTCAAAAAAGTAATATACAAACCGCATGTTTGTTCTCTGGGAAGCACTCTTCTACCCGCTTGTAGAGTTGGCGGAATGTAGCCCGTATGGTAGCAGGGCAGACTTTAACTGACTTAGCTATTGCAATCAGAAGGTCAGTCAGATAAGACTGGAGATACTGAGCGCTCTGCAGGATAATTTCACTCTCAGTTTGGATGCGGTGTAATCCTGAGCACCTGTAAAGTGAAACAGAATAAAAAATATTCACTTAATTCATGGAATTTCATGCAGCAATTACTTTTACTAGATCCTTTTCCATAATACTTGTGGTTTCATGTATACTTTATGTACACTATACTGTATAAACACAAGCATACAAATATGAACACCTTTGTGGGACCCTTACAGCTCAAATGGAACGAGGAGCCTGCCGATTTGAGTTTGCAGTCTAATTAGGTTCAGGAGCGGAGGTAGATGGAGTGACTTTGTAGTGTTATGTTGGGGAAGGGGGATTCTTGGAGATACATCTTAACCGGTAGCGATACCAGAAATGTATACTGAACCTCCTGTTTTTTGACAGCAGCATTCAAATGACAGTGAAATATCACTAATGTAACTCACTCACACACTGATGCTGTTTAATAATAAGCAAAAAGAAATGTTAGCTTTTGTTTTTTGAATATTACAAGTCTTTTTCAACCAAACTATGTAATACAGTATTAAAAACCCAAAAGCTAACAAATGAACATACCTAAAAAATCTTTCATACTTATTTATCAGAATCAGAATCAGAATCACGTTTATTTCGCCAAGTACAACGGGGGTTGTACCCGGAATTATTTTTGGCACAGACAGGGTCGGAGATGGTACAAACACGTGCATGCAGTCCAACATATACAGTCAGGTACAGTAGTACAAGTAGCATATACATATATACACAGCACTTATATATACAGCACACTAGCTATACTGACGGACGCGTGGGGAAGTCTGGAGAGCTGTGTGAGGGGAGCAGCCGGTGGCCATCTGCCGGTGGCGCTCGCTCAGCTCCGCAGCAGCTCCAGACGCCCCGCCGTGAGTCCTGGAGAAAAAGTGGACAGCGAAAGGAGCGAAAGAGAGAAAAGTGGATAGCGAAATAGAGAAAAGAGAAGGAATAGCTAAAAAGACTGAGGAGGAAAGAGAGAAGAGAAGGAGCCAGGGCAAGAGGAGAGAGGCAGAGGCAGAGTCCCCCCCGGGCTGCAGGATAAAAAAGAGGCACCCCAGGGACTGACAAAGCAGTCCGAAACAGAGTCTGTCCCCATGGAAAAGTCGCCAGGTGCCTGGAGCAGGCACATCGCTGGTCCTTCCGGCTGAGTGGTGGGCGATACGAGCTTCGGCAGTGGAGGATGACTCTGATGAAGGCTGGGGGCTGCGTCTGGAAAGGACCCCCCTACCACGTGGGAGACCCGGAAGGTAAGGCCTCCTGCACACAAGGGGTGGCGGTGGCTCGAACAGCTGATCAGCTGTCGGCCCTCAGGCGGTTTGTGCGGCCAGGCGCACCGCTGGGGGCCTGCACGGAGGCCTGCATGACATTTGTCCCCTGAGTGTGCGGAGTATGGTGGCCTCTCCCTAGGAGCCAAACCTGGTCGTCGGGCCTCAAATGCTGCGTGGGGGTCGGTGGCTCCGGCGCGGATGGTGTCCTGATGGTCCTGGGGCAGCGGCGGCAGATCAGCGGAGCTCCGTGCAGCTAAGTTCCATGCTGCACGTGGGCTCCCGAACAGCTGATCCTGCCTGCAGAGCGGATGGTGTCCTGATGGTCCGGGGGCAGCGGCGGCAGGTCAGCGGAGCTCCGTGCAGCTAGGATCCCTGCTGCACGTGGGCTCCTAAACAGCTGATCCCGCCTGCAGAGCGGATGGTGTCCCGATGGTCCGGGGGCAGCGGCGGCAGGTCAGCGGAGCTCCGTGCAGCTAAGATCCATGCTGCACGTGGGCTCCTAAACAGCTGATCCTGCCTGCAGAGCGGATGATGTCCTGATGGTCCGGGGGCAGCGGCGGCAGGTCAGCGGAGCTCCGTGCAGCTAGGATCCATGCTGCATGTGGGCTCCCGAATAGCTGATCCTGCCTGCAGAGCGGATGGTGTCCCGATGGTCCGGGGGCAGCGGCGGCAGGTCAGCGGAGCTCCGTGCAGCTAGGATCCATGCTGCATGTGGGCTCCCGAACAGCTGATCCTGCCTGCAGAGCGGATGGTGTCCCGATGGTCCGGGGGCAGCGGCGGCAGGTCAGCGGAGTTCCGTGCAGCTAGGTTCCATGCTGCACGTGGGCTCCCAAACAGCTGATCCCCTCCAAGCAGCTCACCGCTTCCTTGCCTTCCACCCGCGGTCCGTGGCTGTTTGCGGGGCCAGACTGGATTCCACCGATGCCCTCCGCCTCTTACCCCAGCACAAGACGAGGCAAGAGGTGAGTGGAGGGAGGGACCTCCTCAAAAGGAAGAAAAAGGCCGGAGCCCTGTGGCCGAGGCGTCCGAGTCCGGCGCCATCTAGATCTCATTTATATGGTGATGAACTCTGGGAGTCACATAACCCAATATGAGTGGGCTACTTTGAGCCCCACACCAGCCTGGTTTTCACTTGTCCAGTGTTATGTCTGATTGTGCTGCCCGGAAGCTTCCTTCCACACTGAGTATCATGCATGCTCAGTGGGAAGTAAAGTATGATGCCCCCGAAATATCACCACTTCCACACCACCTCCAATCCCCAAATTTTCAGGCTAGCAAGGGGACCCCCCCCCCCCAACTACCTCTGTTCCAAATTGCAGCCCCCGAGCCCCACTGGTTCCCGAGATAGGTTTCTGTAATCATCTCGACAACCAGCAGGGCTTGGAGGCTGCAATTTGGCACAGAGGTAGTTCCGGAGGTCCCCTCACTACCCTGAAAATTTGGGGAGTGTAGGTTGTATGTAAGCAATGATATTTGATGTAACTGCCAGCAGCAAAATTAAGCAGGGAATGTGGCAGCACAGGCTCCTACTGCGCAAATCTAGAGGCAGCGCAATCAGACACATAACCGGCATCCTCCAGGCCATATCTCCCATACATAGTGAACAAGGGTAGGAAGGTAGAGTGTGCTCACCAAAAGCACTATCTATGTGGAGACTGTGCAAATATCCTGCCTGACAAATGTAAACCCTCCACAATCAGTGCAACTGAATGTCTTCATTTAAACATATTACATAGCCAAGTAAATAATTAACACGTGTAAACTTCATGAAGTATGTAGCTACACTTACCCAGCCTCTTTAATCTCAACTTTACTAGGATCAAGTTCAATATATTTTTTCTCCTCAAAGATGCGATTTATTGTTGGTCCAACAACACTGTGAAGATACTGAGTTCCTGCTACCTAGAATATAAACATTGTTTACACCACATTAAAGACAGATTAAAATAGAAGTTTTTTTTTGTTTTTTTTATTTATGGAGTGACTGGGTTTGATTTTCTACAAGGTCTTTACCAAACATGATTGAAAAATAAATTGAAAGAACAAAGCTTAGTGAGTTCAATAGTAGTTAACACAGTCTATCAATTTATAATAGTGGAATATCATTTCTATAGCGGGTCTCAAGTTTTCTTTACCATTAACAAAAATTATAACATTAAGCAACCCAACTCTTGGTGGCCATGCTATGATTCATATCACATGGATTCTTTCTCCTTACTTATTTTTTACCTTATTTATAAAATAAATGTTGCACTTTCCAAGCAAAGAATCTCTCAAAATAAGTTGTTTCTGATCAACCTAACCTTACTTTACTTGCCATATCTTTTGTACTTTTTGCTAACTACCGTAGGTGCCTAAAATGTTAAATAAACAAGATTAAATACAGATAAGCATCCCTACTCAAGTAACTTTTCTCCTGAGTTTTCTCCCAAAGACATTATCAACAAGTAACTTTTTGGCAAAAATGTTAAATATATAAAAAAAAGTGGAAAAAAAGTAATAACAATCTTGTGTTAAGTATTTCCTTGTTTGCTACAGGTATTTTGTATTAAGGTGTGAAAACACCTGTGAGAAAACAAAGTAGAAAACGTTACTGAATAGTGGCCAAGGTGAGATAATTGAGAAAAGTATTGTGAATCAACCTGTATATTTCTATTTCAATACTTTAGTTAAAGGATCAATAATTAAAAAAAAGCATTGACCAGTATTATAACATGAGTACAGACATGTATCACAAGACAATGTAAGCTATGTGTGATATACAGCATATCAAGGTGGTCGTTGTTGAAAAATCACCAGATAAATATAGGATATACAGTACTTAACATTAGTAGTACCACAAACAGTATTAGAAAAAAACTAAGTTGTATTCTCAGTGTAGGTGGAACACCTTGGAATGTGCAACAAATAGATACCAACCATTACCTGAAAATAAGCCTCTTAAGGGCAAGGACATCAAGTCCAATTGGCTTTGCAGACGTAGCCAATCGGCCCAACTACTGAAGGAGGAGTATGGGGGGTTGGATAATTCCATTATAGGTCAAATTTTAGCCTTCCCACAAGAGGGTATTGTAAAATTCTGGACATGGAACAGCAGGGGCTCCACCAGGAAGTTTGCTTATAGAGGCTTCCATGACATGCTTTTAGTCAACCTCAATTTAGCGGATTCATAGCACGGAGCACCTGTTTGCTAGGTTGCCACTATACTCCTTTTAGCTGCTGCTTTTAGCTCCTCAATTAGTTTCAGCACAGCCAAGCTGCAGCTTCACATCTTCCCAGAGGCCAGGAAAAATAGCAGGTCAAATGTTGTTTACTCAAAACATAGAGTTAACTTTGAGTGGAGTTCCTGATCACAATCAACCACATTCTTACCTCGTTTATATTACTGAGAAAGTATATGTAATATAAGCTTTGTTGAAGTATTTCCCAGTAACAAAACACAAATCAGGATATGCCTCTATTCCTGAGAACCTCTGCTTATTATGCAGGAAATTCAGCCCTAATGACAAATTACTCTTAGCTATAGTCATAAGGCCAAGTTCAGGCAGGTTCTCTGTCACAAATGTGTACACATAGCTACAGAGTGTAAACCTGAGCATGAATGTCCACGTTTATTATAATAGCTTCTTTTTTCATTTTAATTAACAGAGGAAAAAAAACCCATAATTCTATTATGCTTGACTCTAATGAAGAAAAACTGTGGGAGTAATGAGATTTGGAGCAGCTGCATCCCAATAACTGTTGTAGGCACATTAGTGCTGCATAAAGGCATTAGGTGTACAGAAAGAAAAACAAACCAGGACATGGATGGCTGAACTAAACCTGATGTGTAGGGATGATCAATGAGATGCAAATATTTCCGGGTTCATGCAGGATTCTGTGAAATGTGTATGTAAATATATGCAGCTTGAAAATGATCCAAATAGTTTAAACCTTGGTGGGACTAGATTGGTCCATTTTCAAGCTGCTTACATTTGCATATACAATTTACATGATCCTGCATGAAATATTTGCATCTCATTGATCATCCCTACTGATGTAGCCTTACTGGTCTTAAAAGCACTTTGCTTTAGTAATTCAGAAGACCCCCTGCATAATCTTACCTCAATTTTTGCAACAGTCTCCTTTCCTCAAAGCAATCGTGAATGCTGCTACTCAAATTATCCATCTTTCCCATAATTCCAAATGTTGTCCCCCTTTGCTAATCCCTTCACTGGTCTGCAATCACCCTGTCCCACTTAGATTTCTGATTTCATACATAAATACATGCTATGGTACCCTCTCTGCTACGCATCTGACCTTTTACTGTCTTCCACACTCAGAGGTGAAAAAGTGATTAAGGAAACTTGAATTTATGGTTGTTTAAGTGCCTGTTCAGTCACAACAGTTTTTCTAAAACTGACTAGGCATACAGCTATACAATTCCTGGTAAAGAGCCTATACACTGGTCACTATTTTGCAGCACCAACTGTTGTTGTTGAACGTTGCAAACTTATTAGACAGACTCAGGCTGTGCCTTCCCTCCTTCCAAGTTGAACAGTGGAAATGATGCAATCCAGGATTGAGCAGCAGCCACACACAAAGTCTAAAATATGACAGTAGCTTCTGGCAGGGGCATAACTATGTCTCAAGGGCCCTCCAGCAAGACTTTTAGGGGGCCTACTTCCTACATTCAGAACACCCTGTGCCTATGCAGCGAGGAAGGGTATGGACTTCTTCCTTCCCCAGGGACCCCCTCCTTGCTCAGCCAGCTGTGTCAGACCCACAGATCAGCACAGTGGAAGTAACGGCAGGGGCTTACTTCTTCCACTGTTGGGTCTCTCTGGTGCTCTTGCTGCAGACACTAGGCATTTTCTGGTCTCTTCCTTCCTATGGACAGTGGAAGAGGTAAGCCCCTACCGTGCTGCTCTGTGGGGCTGACACAGCCAGCAGAGCATGGGAGGGGGGACTTGGTGAAGGAGGAGGAAGGAAGTAGTCCAGGCCCCACCTCCTACACACAGTGTAAACCACCTAATAGCAGAACATTTTGAAAAACACTCCACTGTTCTCCAACCTTAGTAAATCAATACCATAGCTAATTCCATGCAGTATTCCAAAACTACTTTTCAACAGCCCAAACTCTGAAATTCTCATTCTTGTCCTATAAGATGTGTTACTAGTGAACATGCTCAAATGGTTCCTTTCAACCTGCTTCCTCCATATTGCTTTCTTTTCTGCTTTAAACTGGACATACACTAGTTGATCAGAGAAACTGTTGATATCTCCTTGATATTAACCATCTCCCTGATCCACCATGTCACATCACTCGATAATAATTAGATTCCAGCAGAAATCTGCTTTATCATTCTATATTGCTGATAGCTTTGTACTGCTTGGCTTGATGTAGTACTGTACAGATTATTACAAACTGCTCATTCCTACTGCCCCTAAACCCCACCTTCAGTGGTCTTACCCACTTGGTCACAAAGCAATAAAAACTGTAGATAGGAACGACACATGGCACACAACAAATCAGCTTCCGGCAGATGGGTTGATTAAGAAACCAACGCAATTGCGGGTATGTCGGACGTCGCTAAATATCCAGATCTTTAGGCAATATTAACCTCTTGAGGACCATGGTGTTAAACCACCCTAGTGACCGGACTAATTTCTGCTTAATTGGCCACTGCAACTTTAAGGCCAAGCTGCAGGGCCGTACAACTCTGCACACAAGTGATTCCCCCCCCCCTTTTCTCCCCACCAACAGAGCTCTCTGTTGGTGGGGTCTAATCGCAATGCCACATGTAGAAAGTTAGGAACTGATGCAGAAAAAGTTTGCTGCATTTAACACCTGTTTAAGATTTATCCGATTTCACATTTTCTAGTAGTAGCAGTGGGGTATTGTACAGTGTTAGCCATCAGTAAAAGAAAGATGTTTTGAATCAGGATGATACCATTTATTGGGCAACTTAGAAGGAAATGAGTAAGCTTTCTGCTATAAAGTTTTCCTCAGACTCAATTCCTGTATACTGACAACATGTAGAACACAGGTTATGCTGGGAATACATGGTTCGTTTGTTAGGTGATTAGATGGTTCAATAGATAATTTCCGACATGTCCGATCTCCCTTTCGATTCTTTTGCCGCTTGATTTCTGATAGAAGTGAATGGAAAAAGATAAGAAAAACGGGCGGAACATAAGAAAATCGACTGCAGAATCGAGCGGCAAAAACGATCGAGAGCAGAAACGCATGGCAGAAACAAAACATGTATTCCCAGCATTATATACACTGGTCATTAAAAGGCGATACATTGTTTTGCAAACATGAATAAATGCCATTGGATGCCTTGATTACAACACAAGGAGGGTCTTACAGGGATGCTAGCTAATTTATGACAAATAGATAAGACCATTTGTTTGCTTAAACATCACATACCAAATGGTTTTATCTATTTGTCATACATTTCCTAGGATCCCTGTGAGACCCTCCTGTAATTAAGGCATCCAATGGCATGTATTTATGTTTCCAAAAAGGTGATAGGCGAGGAAGGGGTGTTACTAGCGCTGGTGTAGGCATAAACCAGGAGTGCCCTTCCAGCAAAGGATGCACTTTCCCTCATTACACTACCAATAAGCTGCTGGTTGGTAGAATTGGGGGAAGGGAAGCAGAAACCAGGGTGGAGTGAGTGGGAGACAGCAGTGCCAGGAGGACACAGAGGC
Organism: Hyperolius riggenbachi; assembly: GCF_040937935.1. NCBI lineage: Eukaryota > Metazoa > Chordata > Amphibia > Anura > Hyperoliidae > Hyperolius > Hyperolius riggenbachi. Next base: position 272,784,015 of record NC_090647.1, on the reverse strand, counting down.
ATGTCATTGAGCAAGGAACGTGCCTCTTTATCGCATTAGATATGTACAATCTGCCTTGGGTACACTTTTATAACTATCGGAACTTCAAACCGCAAAATATAAAGGGCTTTGTAATGTCAGTTGTAGGTCTCTCATCCACAAGAAATAGACCACTTAGGGATCTGAAAGAGCTTGTTTACCTTAAGGAAGGACTCCATTGACTTGGAAGCCAAAGAATTACTTCTAAACAATGTGTTTGGTTCATCTGTAACAAAAAATAACCAGGTTACATGCAAACCTCAATATAAAGCCTACACATATTATTATGAATAGCATTAAACAGACTAAAACATTGCTGTTGTCATCAATTTTGGATGCAACACAACATGATTAATGCAATTTAAAGCAGATCTGTAATTACAGATGAGAAAAACTGCTACTGCAGACATCATACTCAGTGCTAAATGGTGACTGTCACCCCATCTGTTGGTTTTACTAGCATCTGAGTCACACACTTGAACAAAACATTCAGACAATGCAGTCAGGCAACCTGAACTGTTTACTCTTTGTTGGTCAATCATTATGTAAGTATTAAAAACAGGCAATTAATATGAATGTTAGAAAAATAACATTCTTAGAACAAGGTCAGCAACTGCAGCTTTCATAAACTCTTAGTGTAGGTCTACTGAAGTCCTAGCTATAGTGTATTTTGAGTTTCTTCGTCATTCCAAATACAAACTTATTAGTTCCCTACACCCCAAAACTGGCCTTAGACTATGACTGTGTGTTCCTGAGAGACAGTTAGTGACACGACTATGTACTCTGTAAAGTGCCACAGCATCATTATGTATAATAATAACTCCAGTAGTGTACACTGTTTCTATGAGTGCTAGGAGAATGGTGTTTCTCACATAGCCCAGTTGCAGGCAGAATGTTATACAGTAACAGGTGAACATTTGTTTCCATTAATTTTACACTGGCATGAAACAGTTGCAAATAGGTGTGTCCATTTATAAATGGTAAATGATCATATGCACCTCTGCATGTTGGCAAACTAAATGTTTTTATTGCTTTGAATTATGTACGTCACTAGTTGGCATCCGTATGCATTAACCACTTCACTACTGAGGGTTTTTTCCCCTTCTGTACCAGAGCAATTTTCACCTTTCAGCGCTCCTTCCATTCATTTGCCTATAACTTTATTACTACTTATCGCAAGGAAACAATCTATATCTTTTTTTTCGCCACCAATTAGACTTTCTTAGGGTGGCACATTTTGCTAAGAATTATTTTATTCTAAATGCATTTTAACAGGAAAATTAAGAAACAAAATTGAAAAGAGTCATTATTTCTCAGTTTTCGGTCATTATATTTTTAAAATAATACATGCTACCGTAATTAAAACCCACACATATTATTTTCCCATTTGTCTTGGTTATTAAAACGTTTAAACTATTTCCTTAGTACAATGTATGGTGCCAATATTTTATTTGGAAATAAAGGTGCATTTTTTAAATTTTGCATCCAACACTAATTACAAACCCATAATTTCATAAACAGTAATATACCCTTTTGACATACATATTAAAAAAAAGTTTAGTCCCTAAGGTAACTATTATGTATTTTTTTTTGGTCATTTTTTTAATTTGCATATCATTTATTTAGGTAGCTATGGGACAGGGTTGGAGGTAAGGGATTAATGTTAAAGGAAACCAGAGCTGAGTTTAACGAAAAGGCTCTCTCTGCCAGAGAGATACGTAGAGGGCACACTTCTTTTGCGCGCACTGGCCGTGACTGGCTGCAATTACGGGACCTGGTACCAAGGAGGGAGAAGACTGAGGACAGTGGCGTGGGAACGATCCGTGCGCATAAGGCTGGAAAAAAGCCCCAGGTATGTATAAACATTTTAATTAAACTCAGCTCTGGTACACTTTAAATGTAATGGTCTTTTTATTAAAATAAATGAATGTACAGAGCTGCCCATCATTATTCATACCCCTGGCAAATTTGACTTAAAGTTACTTTTATTCAACCAGCAAGTAATTTTTTGACGGGAAATGACATAGGTGTCTCCCAAAAGATAATAAGACGATGTACAAGAGGCATTATTGTGGGAAAAAAACATTTCTCAACTTTTATTTAAATTTGAGAAAAAAGTGTCCAGTCCAAAATTATTCATACCATTCACAAACTGTCACAGTCTGTGGGAAAATCCAAAGTTCTATACCATTCCAAATAGTCAAAGCTGTTCTAAAGCATCCTTATTACCCCGATTAATTGGGAACAGCTGTTTTAATCAACTCAACAGGGGAAAAACAGCAACTCTCAAACTCTCAAATTCAAAGTATTATTAAAAAATACAACATGTTCCGCACTGTAGAAAATCTGAGAGGACGTGGTCGGAAGCCAAAAGTGACACCTGTGCTGGCCAGGAGGATATTGAGAGAGGTGAAAAAGAACCCAAGGATCACCACCAAGACCATCCTGGTGAATCTGGGCTCTGCCAGTGGCAATGTCTCAAGGCAGACAATCCAACAGCCACTGCACAGTACTGGGTTCCACGGATGCAGACCAAGGAGGATGCCACGTCTCCAGATAAGGCACACAAAAGCTCACTTGGCCTTTGCAAATGCTCATCTGGACAAAGAAGAAGACTTCTGGTCTTCTGTGTTATGGTCAGATGAAACAAAAATTTAATTGTCTGGTCACAATGGTGTTTCCTTCATTTGGCGTAAAAAAGGAGAAACCTTCAATCCAAAGAACACCATCTCCGCTGTCAAACATGGTGGTGAGAACCTAATGCTTTGGGGGCTTTTTTCAGCCAATGGACCAGAGAACCTAATCACAGTAAACGGCACCATGAAAAAAGAGCAATACATGAGGATTCTCAATGCCAACATTAGGCTGTCTGCAGAGAAACTTGGCCTTGGGCACCAGTGGAAATGTCAGCATGACAATAACCCAAAACACACAGCAGAAGTGGTAAAGAATGGTTAGCAGACAACAACATTAACGTTTTGGAGTGGCCCAGCCAGAGTCCTGACTTGAATCCAATTGAGAATCTGTGGAGGGAGCTAACGATCAGAGTGATGGCAAGAAGAACCTCCAATCTGAAAGATTTGGCACTCATTGCTAAAGATAAATGGTCAAAAATACCTGTGGAGACATGCAAAAAGCTGGTCTGCAATTATAGGAAGCGTTTGATTGCTGTAATAGCCAATAAATGCTTTTCTATTGATTATTGAGATGGGTATGAATAATTTTGGAACGGACACTTTTTGCTCAACTGTAAATAAAACCTGAGAATTTTTTTTTCACAATAATGCCTCTTGTACAACGTCTTATTATCTTTTGGGAGACACCTATGTCATTTCCTGGGTATGAATAATTATGGGCAGCATAGGTGTAATCAGGGCCGGATTTCTACTTTTTACCACCCAAGGCCCACTTTCACCAGCCGCCCCCTGACCAACAGCATCTCAACCAACCCCACCCCCCAACTTGCACACACTTTTCCCTCAAGAATATAGCCTTAAAGTGAACCTGAAGCAAAATAAAAATAGATACTTACCATAGTAGATCCTCCTGGGGCCCATTGTTCCAGTGCTGGGACCCTCTGATCTTATTCAGACCCCACCACTGCTGCTTGGGGCCCTCTTCTTACTCAAGGCTGCGCTTCCCTCTGTGTACAAGCCCCATTGTACTGGTCATGCTCGAGTATGGTCAGTACATGCCCAGTAGCACAAAGCCACTTCGTGCTACTAGGCATATACTTGCATATACACAGTATGGTTGTGCTTGTACACTCTCAGTATAGGTAATCAGATGACCCTCCTCCCACCCATGCATTAGGGAGACGTGAGGACCAGAACTGGGGCCACAGTATGAGTTAAAGGATCAGGGTGGAATGGGGGGGGCATACGAGAAGGGTGTGTGAATGGGACTGTGCATGCGCACTCAGAGTGCCAAACTTACAAAGCCGCCAGTGGGAGAATGGAGGGGCTCAGAGAATGCTGTGGAACCTCATGGACTACAGGGAGCTGAAAGAAGCCCCAGGTAAGTAAAAATGAATAGTTTTAAACAAAGCTCAGGTGTGCTTTAAAGAATAAAAAAAACATCACCACACAACTCCAGAAAATGTGAACTAAGCAAAAACAAAACAGGATTTACACATACTTGGGCTTTTTCCTGAGGCAGGGGTGGGACACTGCTCCTGGCCCATCAGTTACTTTAGACTCCTCTCCATCTGCAATAGCCACACTTAAAGAGAACCCGAGGTGGGTTCTAAGAATCCTATTAGCACACAGAGGCTGGGTCTGCATATAATGCCCAGCCTCTGTTGCTATACAGCGTCCCCCTCAGGCCTCCCCTGCAGCCTGCTTTCCCCATAATTCAAAGCCGTGCTAGCAACACACAGCGTGTCGATAGCCGACTGTTTAACTCTGGATGTGTCACTCTCGCCGCTCCCCCGCCTCCTCTATATCTCCGCTCCCCGCCTGCGTCCCTTCCCTCCAATCAGCGGGAAGGGAAGGGATGCAGGTGGGGAGCGGCGACATAGAGGAGGTGGGGGAGCGGCGAGACTGACACATCAAGAGGTTAACAGCCGGCTAGCGATGTCGCTAGCACAGAGTTTGATTTATGGGGACAGCAGAGCTCAGGGGGGGGGGGGGCTGAGGGAGACGCTGTATAGCAACAGAGGCTCGGGATTATATGCAGACCCAGCCTCTGTGTGCTATAAGTAGTCTTAGAACCCACCTCGGGTTCTCTTTAAAAAGCTGCAACTGACCTCAGCTATGGTGCATTATGCTTTAAAGCAGCAAGGTGGCTGTGGCCCAGATCATTCTGCACATGCGTAGTTTGAAAATAATCCAGATCGCACATGCACAGAACCTTACTGGCCATCGCTGCTGTGCACAGCCACTGGGGTGCATAATCGAGGAGGCGCTGTGCACGCAGGACTTTGCATGTGCCATAGCTGTAACTGTGCCCATTTGTAGCTTTTTAAGAGGGGTGACAGCTATATGACAAAGAGGACTCCTAAGGAACTGAGGGGCAAGAACACTCTGGGGCATTTCTCCCAACTTTTGAAATGAGAAAGAGGGACACTTAAGCCACGCCCCTGGCATACCCCTGATCACGCCCCATCACACCCCTAGTCACACATACCATAAAGATTTCATAAGAAAAATATGTTGTTTTATAATTCAAACCACACCCGTCCTTTCTATCCTGGTTCATTATCCTTCAAATTAACATTTTAAAATTAGTAATATATCAAGTTAAAGGATGAGAATTAAGTTTAGAGTCAATTAAACACATTTTTTCAGTAGAGAAATACATATAATTACATAGAAAGAGGGACAAAGTCCTGAAAGAGGGAAAAATGAGGAGGAAAGAGGGACAGAGGGACTGGGTGCACAAAGAGGGACAGTTGGGAGCTATGCTCTGGGGGGCTGGAAGAAACTCCAGAAATGTGTACATCCATCCTGTACTTCTGAATCAACTTACAGAGTCCTGAATCCCCTCCTCCAGGCTCCACTCAATCACGACATTCTCTCACAGGATGTCACCCCAGGACCCGGCAGCTGTACAATTCCTGCACACAAGTGCAGCCATGTGGAAAACAGGGGGAGGAGATGAGCCTCCTTTGACTTTCCTGTCTTGCTGAACAAAATAGCAGCACACAAGCAAGGGGGAGGAAGTGGGGGCGGGGCAGCCTGACGTCTAGAAGAATGACAGCGAGCAGGGCTGCAGCGATATAGCCGCTGCTCCTGTCACACTCAAATTAGTAAAGCTGCCCGCTCTGTTCCTGTCATTAGCCGCTGCTGCTGCACACATAGACATGCTTTTGTGTGCAGAGCAAAGCAGACACTTACTGTGGGAATAGTGTCAGCGGCTGTGGTGAGCCTGGTTGGCAGATTGACTGCTCGTTTGTCAACCCGCCCCTTTCCTTGGCTCCGCCCTAGGAACGTGCCTTACAGGCCTTCCCACAAATCCGGCCCTGGGTGTAATTGTACTATTTGACCACAAGATGTCTTCGCCCATGCATAGGAAGTAATGCATGGACATGTTACTCCAGTAGTTACAATGATCGCGGCATCGCACTGATGCCGGAAATCATTGAGGCTCCCTGCACACTGCAAATCCGTTTTCCGATTCCGATTCCGTTTCCGATTCCGTTTCCGATTTTCCTTGAATACATTCAACAGAAAAACGGATCAAAAAACGCAGCATGCAGTTAAGATTAAAAATCTGAATCGGAATCGGATGTAAAAAACAGATTAAAAAGCGGAATCGGAATCTGAAATGCATGCAGTGTGCAAGAGGCCTGACACTGGGACTTAGATTAAAGAATGGGAATGGGAACACGCTATTGGGCATCAACAAGTACGCGCGCAGAAGCGAGCGGCGGCCGTTCGCAGCAATAGACATATACCTACGCCTTTGGGCAGGAACTGAAGTCCTGCAGGGCATAAATATACTGCCACGAATGGCATAAGTGGTTAATTCCCACAAAATACAGGATTAGCCCCATCTAGTTTAATTCTGTAGTCAGTCACTGCCCCCCTACCGGGCACTAAGGATATACAGCCTTACTACCTCAACAGCACTGAACTCTAGTGAGCTCCCAAGTCAGATCAGACTCTGGCTATGGACTCTCCCCATCCCCATGTTATCGGTCTGTCCACAGAAATGGTGCAGTGGCCATGTAATAATGTCACTTGGCAAGCAGCGAGGGGATACCTGGTGGATGGTAGCATGGCAATGGGTGGGGGTGTGCCAAGGGGTGAGGCATGATATATGCAAGAATGGAAATAGCAATACTTTTGAACTAGGAACTGCAGCATAAATCCAAATGAGTAAGAACAGCAAGCGCTGTGGAAGTAGTAAGGCTGTATATCACAATTCTTTATTGCCAGATAGCAGTATCAGTAATTTCTGTGTCTCTGTCTATTGTAAGCATCAGTTGGAAGGATCCGCACCGTCTTTAAAATCTGTATTTATTTAAAGCACTAGGTAGTGTGTACTGGAACTATTTTGAAGAAGGATTGCTATCCGAAACGCTGTGCGTCAATGGTGACCCAGCACACACTGACATTATGCCTATGTCTTTTTAAAGAGCTTTAAATACAGATTTTAAAGACAGTGCGGATCCTTCCAACTGATGTATTGAATCCCTGTGACTCCAGGGGTGATCACAGCACGTCACTATCCATAGGTGCGGTTGTTATTGGACTTCCTGTTTATTGTAAGGACATTAGTCTGTAATCCCCTTTTGAGGGACAGAGGCTAATGTGAATGATTCAATGGTTTCAATAGAGATCTGGAGAATATATTGGTACGGTATTGATATATGTAAATAAAACAAAACAGCCTCCATACTATACAATTCAACACAGGTATGTAATTGATTTTCAGTACCGGTATTCTGTTGCTGTCTAATTTAAAGAGAATCTGTATTGTTAAAATCGCACAAAAGTAAACATACCAGTGCGTTATGGGACATCTCCTATTCCCCTTTGTCACAATTTCGCCGCTCCCCGACGCATTAAAAGTAGTCAAAAACAGTTTTAAAAAGTTTGTTTATAAACAAACAAAATGGCCACCAAAACAGGAAGTAGGTTGATGTACAGTATGTCCCACACAAATACATCCATACTCAAGTAGGCTGTATTCAAAAGGAAAGCTGTATACAGCTTTCCTTTTGAATCTCAAGAGATTATTTGTGTGTTTCTTTCCCCCTGCAGCTCTCAACCACTGAAGAGTTACAGGCTGATTGTTTCTTCCTGCAGCCAGCTCTGCCCGTGTCTGCAATTCCTCAGCATGTGACTCCTTTCACAACAGAGGATTTATCCAGCTTGTAAAAGATAAGAGAGCACAGAAAAGATGGCTAATGTAAATAACACACACACACGCACACACACGGGAGTGTGCATAGAGGGGCCTGGAGGGGGGCGTGCATAGCAGATCAACACTGAAGAGTTGGCAGCCTTCCAGACACAGGGCAACAAGTCCGACAGGGGAAAGATAAGCTGATTTATTACAGAGATGGTGATAGCAGAAAGTGCTGTAGTAAGCCAGAGCACATTAGAATAGGTTTAGGAACTTGTAGGATGGTAGAAAACAGGATGAAATTTTTGTTACAGAGTCTCTTTAAGTCAAGTGTGCAACCCCAATAAATTGTATTTTACTGCCTCTGCATGACCCAATCCACTGCAATGCCAGTGTAAGTGAAGTCTAGTGTCCAAACAACCTGCATCATTAAACATTGTCTTAAAGGTTGCCATTAACGATACAATCCCCCAGACAATCGTCAATCTGATCATTAAGACCGATCAGAAATTATCGTTCAGGCCCACTAACGAATAGAAAAACATTAACCAATCGGATTGGTTAATTCGTTTTGCTTCCGTTAATGGGCCTGAATGATCCTTTCTGATTCATCATAACAATCGAATTGGACGATCAATTATCTAGGGAATTGTATTGTTAATGCCCACCTTTAGACCATCTATGTATCAGTATTCTTTAACAAACAGATACACTAGTGGAAACGTAACCATTAAAGTGTAAATGTGACATGATGAGATAAACATGTGTATGTAAAGTTCAAAACATAATAACAAGGCTGGTTTACTCTGTTTATTTTTGCTGCCTGAAAGAGTTAATTTTCTTCTTTCTTGTTGTACCTTATTGGAAATATAGTAAACATCATTGATAAGCAAATTACAGCCATAAAAGTTTTCCTGGCAGTATACAACTTCCACGGGCAAGGTATAGATAGAAAAAGGTCAATATTTTGTGTATGTTAACTCTGGGATACTTAATAGACTGCCAATTAGCAATGACAATAAAACATTCAATCAACTTTGTAAAATGTTTAAAGAGACTCCGTAACAAAAATTACATCCTGTTTTTTATCATCCTACAAGTTCCAAAAGCTATTCTAATGTGTTCTGGCTTACTGCAGCACGTTCTACTATCACCATCTCTGTAATAAATCAACTTATCTCTCTCTTGTCAGACTTGTCAGCCTGTGTCTGGAAGGCTGCCAAGTTCTTCAGTGTTGTGGTTCTGTAATGCATCTCCCCCCTCCAGGCCCCTCTCTGCACACTGCCTGTGTATTATTTAGATTAGGGCAGCTTCTCTCTTCTCTCTTATCTTTTACAAGCTGGATAAATCCTCCTCTGAGCTGGCTGGGCTTTCACATACTGAGGAATTACATACAGACATAGCTGTCTGCACTCTGCAGGAAGAAACAGCCTGACACTTCAGTGGAAGATAGCTGCAGGGGGAAAGAAACTATCTCTTGAGATTCAAAAGCAAGGGTGTATACAGCCTGCTTGTGTATGAATGTATTTTCTATGTGTGGACATACTGTACATCAACCTACTTCCTGTTTTGGTGGCCATTTGTTTGTTTATAAACAAACTTTTAAAAACTGTTTTTAACCACTTTTAATGCGGCGAGGAGCGGCAAAATTGTGGCAGAGGGTAATAGGAGATGTGCCCTAACGCACTGGTATGTTTACTTTTGTGCGATTTTAACAATACAGATTCTCTTTAAATATAAAATAGCACCATTGGGATACAAGTCTCAAGGAGCAGGAAGATAAATATAATTGTTTATCTCATCAGTTTATTTTCACCTCGGGCTCACTTTAGCCCTATCTTCATCCTACTCTGCCCTAATGCTAACAGAACCACCCTAATTTTATGCACAGAGACTGAAATAAGTGCTCTGAAACCAAGCAGTAGCATTTTTCTGTAGGCCTGCATGGAGGAGCGTCTCAGCCAACTAATGGCATTTACTGTTACAGTTACAGTACAGTACACTGTAATATAAACATTGCAGTAACTGGAAACAAACCTAACCATCTCTAATATAAAAGAGAGACATTGGTTCCACACATTTGCAAATATGTGCTACACTTGTCCTGCTTAGGCAATCTCTTTTGTCCCTGTTCAAAACTCTCTTAAGACTTATCCATATTTGGGAACAAGTACTTAGTGATACTTGGTAGCTAATTTACCTGAAGGATACCCTAACCATTACCAACCCTACTAACCCAAACACTATTGGTACTTACCTATTTGGACTGAGATACCTGGAAATTAGCTAGACTTACCAAAGGCATTAAAACTGCTGCTTTAAAGGACATCCGAGGTGAAAATAAACTGATGAGAAAAACAATTGTTTCTATCCTCCTCCTACTAAAAATTGCTTATTTAGATATCCCACGGTTTTATTTTATATTTGAATCTAGTTTCTAAGTTTTTACTGGTTCATTGTTTCTACTCAATGACACCTTCATTGAAGTATGCCAGAGCTCAAATCTATGAATTATTGACCCTTCTTATCTTGTTCCTGCTCTCAGAAGCCATTTACTGACAGGAAATTATTTTATGGCTGTAATTACTTATATGTGAGGGTTATGCTATAGTCTGACCCAGTCCGACTAGGTCCTGACCAGGGCAGAAACGGTCACTTGCATACCTGATGTTAAACGCTATCAGGCAGAGAAAGAAAAAAAGGAACACAGCATAGTTATTTTTATGCTTGGCACTGTACAAACACATGTCTATTTCATCATGTCACATGTCACCTCGGTTGTCCTTTAAGGTAAAGTATTAAGAAAAATAATTTAAATTCTCCCATCTACATGTCAAATATTCAAAGGCAACCAGTGACCGATGGCTAGTTGAATCATTAAAGTTCATGTTAATGTGTAGACACATCCAAAACCTCCATATAAGGTGCAACTCCAACCAGGGTAGAAGCTTCACCACTGAAATGGTTCCCTAAAACATCAGTGTATATATAAAAACTTATTTGCCAGTCCTAAGCTGGTGGCTGTGTGCCCGTCCTTCCCCATCCTGCTTACAGTGATGGTGTGGGCAGCATGTATGTTAAAGAGAGTCTGAAGCCATAAAAATTACTTCTTTTTATTGGTCAGTTCTATTAAGCATTAAGATCATAGTTGATACGCCGCATTCCCGCGCTAGAACCATGTATTTTTACCCCAAAATTCCCGGGGCAAAATTCAGTGATCTTTCGTGGAAGAGGCAGAGCTTTGCGCAGTAGCTCTGCCTCTGCTCAAGTCAATCTCCGCCGATCTCCGCCTCTCCCCGCCCTTCTGTCTTCTTTTACTGAGAGGGGCGGGGAGAGGCAGAGATCGGCGGAGATTGACTGGACTGGAAGGCCGAGCTAAAGCGCAAAGGTCTGCCTCCCCCAGGCAGAAAAATCCACGACCTGGAAAGTTGTGGAATTTTGGGGGTATAGATACCTCGTTCTGCCGCGGGGATGTGGCGTATCAGCTATGATGTTAATGCTTAATAGAACTGGTCAATAAGAAGAGGTCATTTTTATGGCTTAAGACTCTATTTAACCACTTAACGACCGCCCACTGCACAGGGGCGGCCGGAAAGTGGATCCCGCAAGGACCGCCGCATGCACAGAGGCGGCGGTCCTTGTACGGGCATGGGCGGAGCGATCGCGTCATCCGTGACGCGATCCTCCGCCGGGGATCGATGGCCGGGGACTTAGACTCCAGTCCCCGGCCAATTAGCAGTGTTGGCGGGCGAAGGAAATCCGCAATCGAGCAAAATTAAGTGTATAAAGCACTTTGCTAGGTAAACAAAGTGCTTTATACACGCTTCCTCCTCGCCTCGTGGTCTCATTGTTCCAGAGACCACCAGCGAGGAGGAAGCAGTAGTAAGTATACACCACACATTTTTTTTTGCCCACAGCCTCCCTGATCTCCCACCCCAGCCTTCAGACCCCCCCCCTGCCCACCCCCCAGAACACTGTTTGCACCCAATCACCCCTCTAATCACCCATCAATCACTCCCTGTCACTATCTGTAAATGCTATTCTTTTTTTTATGCCCTAAACTGCCCCCTGCTCCCTCCTGATCACCCCCCACCCCTCAGATTCTCCCCAGACCCTCCCCCCCAGACCCCCCCCGTGTACTGTATGCCTCTATCCCCCTGTAATAACCCACTGATCACCTGTCAATCACCTGTCAATCACCCCCTGTCACTGCCACCCATCAATCAGCCCCTAACCTGCCCCTTGCGGGCAATCTGATCACCCACCCACACCAATAGATCGCCCGCAGATCCGACGTCAGATCACCTCCCAAGTTTACATCTGTTCTCTACCCTAAACACCCACTAATTACCCATCAATCACCCATCAATCACCCCCTATCACCACCTGTCACTGTTACCCATCAGATCAGACCCTAATCTGCCCCTTGCGGGCACCCAATCACCCGCCTACATGCTCAGATTGCCTTTAGACCCCCCCCTTATCAATTCGCCAGTGCATTATTTACCATCTGTTCTTCCCTGTAATAACCCCCTGATCACCTGTCAATCACCCATCAATCCCCCCCTGTCACTGCCACCCATCAATCACCCCCGGTCACTGCCACCCATCAATCAGCCCCTAACCTGCCCATTGCGGGCAATCTGATCACCCACCCACACCAATAGATCGCCCGCAGATCCGACGTCAGATCACCTCCCAAGTGCATTGTTTACATCTGTTCTCTACCCTAAACACCCACTAATTACCCATCAATCACCCCCTGTCACTGCTACCCATCAGATTAGACCCCTATCTGCTCCTAGGGCACTCAATCACCCGCCCACACCCTCAGAACGCCCTCAGACCCCAGCCCTGATCACCTCGCCAGTGCATTGCTTGCATCTATTCCCCCCTCTAATCACACCTTGAGACACCCATCAATCACCTCCTGTCACCCCCTAGCACACCTACCCATCAGATCAGGCCCTAATTTGCCCCGTGTGGGCTCCTGATCACTCGGCCAAACCCTCAGATCCCCCTCAGACCCCCTTCCGATCACCTTCCCAGTGCATTGATTGCATCTATTTTCCCCTCTAACCACCCCTGAGACACCCATCAATCACCTCCTGTCACCCCCCTAGCACTCCTATCCATCAGATCAGGCCCAATACAACCTGTCATCTAAAAGGCCACCCTGCTTATGACCGGTTCCACAAAATTCACCTCCTCATAGACCACCTGTCATCAAAATGTTCAGATGCTTATACCCCTGAACAGTCATTTTGAGACATTTGGTTTCGAGACTACTCATGGTTTTGGGCCCGTAAAATGCCAGGGCGGCATAGGAACCCCACAAGTGACCCCATTTTAGAAAAAAGACACCCCAAGGTATTCTGTTAGGTGTATGACGAGTTCATAGAAGATTTTATTTTTTGTCAAAAGTTAGCAGAAATTGATTGTTTTTTTTTTCACAAAGTGTCATTTTTCACTAACTTGTGACAAAAAATAAAATCTTCTATGAACTCACCATACACCTAACGGAATACCTTGGGGTGTCTTCTTTCTAAAATGGGGTCACTTGTGGGGTTCCTATACTGCCCTGGCATTTTAGGGGTCCTAAACCGTGAGGAGTAGTCTAGAAAACAAATGCCTCAAAATGACCTGTGAATAGGACGTTGGGCCCCTTAGCAGGGGCAAACGCAGGATTTTTAAGGGGGGGGTTCCTGAAAGGTCCAGAAGAACGTATGTCCCCGAGTGCTTCCGAATACAGGTGGTTCCATACTGCCCATGCACAAAAGTGCGCTGGCGTATTACAGAGCTGCCTGTCTTTGGAAGTACTAAAGGACACAAGTGTTTCTGAGGGCTTCTGGTAGCAGCAAATGTGAACGGGGTACAGCGCTGGAACAACTCCCCAAGAGAGGAACAGGAGATAGAGTTTGGACAATTCAGTGGAATATGCTACATAGTGTCACATAGCGCAAGCGATACCCATATGATGCAGGGATATATGCATCTGCGGAAGATGGCGGCGCTATATAAATACTAAATAATAATATTTTGCCTCACCAGGATTCCACTTTTATTTAGCTTTCCTGTATGACAAGAACACACAGCCAGCTCTAGGGGAAGAGGGAAACAAAGGTGAATGAGGGAGGGCTGGTGCACACCAAGAGTGCTTCTGAGCATTTTTCAAATCAACAGTGATTTGAAAAGCGCTTGGCTAATGTTACCCTGTGACAGTGTTCCCACAGTAGCGTTGTGATTTTTTCAAAATCGCAGGTATACTGCATGTAGCATGTTTTTGAGCAATTCATTCAAAAATCGCTCTGAAAATCACTTCACAAAATCACACTCACAAATTGCTAGCGATTGCTATTGTCATTTTGGCGTGCACTAGCCCAGAGAGAGGAGTGGAGAAATTGAGAATAGCCTGAGATGGAGCAGAGAACTTATCTGTATTGCAGTCCCACATCACACAGGCTCAGTGTTCTCCCCAGAATTATTTTCCAGCCGGGTGGTATGAAATAGTAGCCGGGTGGCATGAAAAAGCAGCCGGGTGGGGAAAGATGAAAATGCAGGGCAACTCTGCTTACAGCATAGGAGGTGGTGAGGAGGTGAGCCAATGACAGCCGGGTGGTCACCAAATCTAGCCGGGTGGAGCACCCGGCTAAAAGAGCCTGGGGAGAACACTGCAGGCTACTTGCCTGTAATCGGACTCCTGTCCCTGTCAGTCTCTCACACAAGTCAGAAAGAAGCCCTCCTGGAGTCTAGGGACTGTCAAAAACTTTTCAGCTTGTTAAACACCTTACCCACACATGCAGTCATTATAACAATGGGGAGAGACCAGACAGATGTTTGCCCACAGACCCTCCAGGCAAGCTCTGCATCATGCTGTGCATATTTACCAGCTTGCCTGCACTCTAATTTCATCATGTCTGACACTTCTGTGCTGTGGAGAGTCCAGGACTCCATAATCAACATTCTCTCACTGCAGGCTGCATCTTCTTGTGAGGGAAGCTGGGCTGCCTCTCTCATTCTATTAGCTGGAGGGAGGCACCAGAAGTTAGAAGGGAGGGAGAATAAGGCTGTTTATATTATGCGGGCTTCCCTGGCTGAATACACAGCTCAGTGCAGGGGGGAGGTTCCAGACACCCGGAATAGCCCCCTCAGTTCGCCAGTGCTTAGAGCACCTAGGCTGCAAAAAAGTGTCACACATGTGGTATCGCCGTACTCAGGAGAAGTAGTATAATGTGTTTTCGGGTGTATTTTTACACATACCCATGCTGGGTGGGAGAAATCTCTCTGTAAATGGACAATTGTGTGTAAAAAAATCAAACAATTGTTATTTACAGAGATATTTCTCCCACCCAGCATGGGTATGTGTAAAAATACACCCCAAAACACATTATACTACTTCTCCTGAGTACGGTGGTACCACATGTGTGGCACTTTTTTACACCCTAAGTGCGCAAAGGGGCCCAAAGTCCAATGAGTACCTTTAGGATTTCACAGGTCATTTTGCGACATTTGGTTTCAAGACTACTCCTCACGGTTTAGGGCCCCTAAAATGCCAGGGCAGTATAGGAACCCCACTAATGACCCCATTTTAGAAAGAAGACACCCCAAGGTATTCCGTTAGGTGTATGGCGAGTTCATAGAAGATTTTATTTTTTTGTCACAAGTTAGCGGAAATTGATTTTAATTGTCATTTTCTGCTAACTTGTGACAAAAAAATAAAATCTTCTATGAACTCACCATACTCCGTACGGAATACCTTTGGGTGTCTTCTTTCTAGAATGGGGTCATTTGTGGGGTTCCTATACTGCCCTGGCATTTTAGGGGCCCTAAACCGTGAGGAGTAGTCTTGAAACCAAATGTCGCAAAATGACCTGTGAAATCCTAAAAGGTACTCATTGGACTTTGGGCCCCTTAGCGTACTTAGGGTGTAAAAAAGTGCCACACATGTGGTACCGCCGTACTCAGGAGAAGTAGTATAATGTGTTTTGGGGAGTATTTTTACACATACCCATGCTGAGTGGGAGAAATATCTCTGTAAATGGACAATTCAAAACAAAAAAAATCAAACAATTGTCATTTACAGAGATGTTTCTCCCACCCAGCATGGGTATGTGTAAAAATACTCCCCAAAACACATACTACTTCTCCTGAGTACGGCAATACCATATGTGTGGCACTTTTTTGCAGCCTAACTGCGCTAAGGGGCCCAAAGTCCAATGAGCACCTTTAGGCTTTACAGGGGTGCTTACAATTAGGCACCCCCCAAAATGCCAGGACAGTAAACACACCCCACAAATTACCCCATTTTGGAAAGTAGACACTTCAAGGTATTCAGAGAGGAGCATAGTGAGTCCGTGGCAGATTTCATTTTTTTTTGTCACAAGTTAGCAGAAATGGAAACTTTTTTTTTTTTTCTTGTCACAAACTGTCATTTTCCGCTAACTTGTGACAAAAAATAATATCTTCTATGAACTCACTATGCCTCTCAGTGAATACTTTGGGATGTCTTCTTTCCAAAATGGGGTCATTTGGGGGGTATTTATACTATCCTGGAATTCTAGCCCCTCATGAAACATGACAGGTGGTCAGAAAAGTCAGAGATGCTTGAAAATGGGAAAATTCACTTTTTGCACCATAGTTTGTAAACGCTATAACTTTTACCCAAACCAATAAATATAGGCTGAATGGTTTTTTTTTTTTATCAAAAACATGTTTGTCCACATTTTTCGTGCTGCATGTACAGTATACAGAAATTGTACTTTATTTGAAAAATGTCAGCACAGAAAGTTAAAAAAAATCATTTTTTTGACAAAATTCATGTCTTTTTTGATGAATATAATAAAAAGTAAAAATCGCAGCAGCAATCAAAGAGCACCAAAAGAAAGCATTAGTGACAAGAAAAGGACGTAAAATTCATTTAGGTGGTAGGTTGTATGAGCGAGCAATAAACCATGAAAGCTGCAGTGGTCTGAATGGAAAAAAAAAGGGTCTGGTCCTTAAAGGGAACCAGAGGGGATGAACTATACATACCTGGGGCTTCCTCCAGCCCCATACGCACGGATCGCTCCCACGCCGCCGTCCTCCGCTGCCTGGATCCGCCGCCACCGGGTCCCGTCATTGCAGCGAGTCGGCAAGTCGGCCGGCGGACGCGGCCAATTCTCCGCATCACAGGGTGCTCTCCCCATACAGATACGCATGTGGCTGCTTACTGCGCAGCCGCATGCGTACATGTATGGAGGGAGCCCCTGTCATGCGGACAATTGGCCGCGTCCGCCGGAAGTGACGGGCCCGGTACCGGCGGATCCAGGAAGCTGAGGATGGCGGCGTGGGAGCGATTCAGGCTTATGGGGCTGGAAGAAGCCCCAGGTATGTATAAAATCCTTGCCTTTTTTCACCCCTCGTTCCTCTCTGGTTCCCTTTAAGGGGGGTAAAGCCTACGGTCCTCAAGTGGTTAATACTCCATACTGTGGGTCAGATCTGGTCACACACTGGTTTGTGTATAGAACCAGCCACAGTGATGTTGTGTATATACAGTGCTTTACCTGTCGCTGAAAGAAAGACGCAGATGGCTGGCTGCTCAGCCATTAGGTAAAACATTTGTAATGTTAGTAGTAGGGTATGTAATTACATGCATGACATACAGATGCCTTTAAAGGACAATTTGAGTGTTGAAAATGTCACTGAGTGGAGCTTCTTTTTGGGCCATTATTTTAAATAAAGTAAAATAAATAAATTAAAATACAAAACTGGCACCTGCTAGTTAAAAGTTTATCCCCATAGGGTATTAAACTTCAGTACCATGGAGACAACATAGATTTCACCTACTTGTTTTGTCCAGCTCAAGTCTGAATAGAAGATCCAGGTATTCCTTTGCTAGATTTTGTCCTAAGAAAATCTTCACAAGGTTTGTAGCCACTTCCTGTCTGCATTCGGCTGACGTCGTCTCATCTATCAGTGTTATTAAATGTCCACATTTTTCCCGCTGCAAATAAAAAGGCATAACATAACGGATAATACATTATTTTAACAAGGGCTTCTTAAAATAAGTCACAAGGCGGCATTGCTAATAATCTAAATGTCCATTTATAATGTGTTGTAGTGAAGACTGATGAGATGCAAATAGCATGCAGCTTGGAAGTCAGCCAAACAAATGCTGCAGCTGCTGTGTGTCGCTCAGTTCTAAGGCTCAACACACACCATACAATCTTGGTTGTACAGATTTACCAAATCTATGTAGTATAATGGCCAACAGATTGAAAATACCTTGAATATTTGTTTGGATAAGCTCGTATACTACATGAAAGTGGTAAGATTGAACAACCAAGATTGTATGGTGTGTGTTGAGCCTAAGCTGCATGCTATCTGCATGGATACCTGGAATTTTGTATCTTATTAATACGGTAATTACTAATTGTATAGAACTAGGGCCGGATTTTCCCCAATGCACTGTAGGCAAATGCTTACAGGCGGCTGATGATAGAGAGGCGGCTCACTCCTGTCCTCAAGCGCCTCCCTCCTTCCCTATGCAGTGTCCTGAGCAGAGCATAAATGATAGGATACACTAGCTACCTAATACTAAGGGACACCTGCGGCTACCTGGGTCGGGCAGAGGAATTAGGAAAGAGGTGACAGCTGGGCAAGCCAGCACACATGTGGTGCGCTTCAGTGGGGGGTTTGTGGGTTCAAGGAGAGTAAAGTCTAGGGTGCTAGAACATCTGTGCCTATAGGCTCTTGTGATGTAAATCCGGGCATGTATATAACTCCAATGGCCTGCTCACTTTTCTCCCCCATCCAGCCTGAAGCCCAGGGACGGATCTAGGGGGGGGCAAGCAGGTCTCTTGCCCCAGGCGCAGTTTGTTGAATTCTTAAAAAGGCGGCAAAATTTGGATGGGGAATGGCACTTTAGGCGCCAAAACCTGACCTTGCCCCAGGCGCAACTTGGGGCAACTTGTTCTAGATCCGTCCCTGCTGAAGCCATACTTTCTAATAGCCTGTGAGCAGTGGCAAGAGAACAAGCATCACAGAGATTGCAGGCTGCCCAAATATGCCCTTAATCAATTCACTGTTACTCCTTTTTTTCCTAGGAGATAATTACTCACCTTCTGTTTAAAATAACTTATGAAAAAGTAGCAAAAGTTGATGAAAAGTACTGCGAAATTTATTCTGAGGATTTTCTTGCTTTCTATTTAATTGAAAAAGGGCCATAAAACCAACACATGTTGTTTCAGGTAATACTTATTATAACTTTAAGTGTACCTGAGATGGACAATACTGCAGTATTCAGTAGCTTCTCCCAGCCCCATTTGGTCCGTGGGCTCTCTTGCCATCCTCCTCGGCCACTCCCTTGTCCCATGGCCCCCTAGGTAATTTAGCCAGTAACACGCAGTCATGCTCTGACGCGCGCCACCCCCCCCCCCCCCCCATGTCGCGCTCCCTCTACTGGAGAGTGCTACCGGCTGAGGGAGTGCCACGGGGGCACGCAGAAGAACGCAACTGGCAAATTTGCCTGAGGTGACCACAGAACAAAGTAGCAGCCACAGAGGATGGGCGAGGGAGTCAACGGACCACGTGGGGCAGGAGGAAGCCCCAGGTAAGTATAAATACTGCAGTATTGACCATCTCAGGTTCCCTTTAATTTTTTTTTCAGGTATCAAAAAATGCTCAATAAACAGAACATGGAATAGAAAAGTACATAAATATACCGGCAGGTGATTAAAGTATAATATATTAAATACTGCAACAGTCATAAAAAAAATAAAAAATAGAGAATAAATACCATGGAAGAATCTGCATTGTAAAGCAGGCAACCACCCCTTCTATATAAGGCAATTAAAGATGTAGGTAACCGATGGTTGTCCAAGATAAAAGCATAACTTCCAATGCATCTACATCTGGTTAAACAGATGTATTTTAGATCTGAAGGAATATAACATCTTTTCCATATGATAGATCCACCATATTTTGTTCAGTAGCACAGTTGCAGGTGGTCCTTCCAAAATCTAGCAATAAGCCATATATTGGCAGCACAGACCAGACATACTTCCTAGCGTGTATTACCTTGTAGGAAGCTTTAACCTCCTGACACAGCAACTGAACCAAAGGCTTGTAGTAATCAGATGGCAAAACAGTCTCATCCCGGAGCCGAACTTGCAGCTGAAGAGAACCCAGGTTTCCTCTAAGTAAAACAACAGAATAGCTAGATGTAAACATGGCATTTGTCAAAGGGAACCTGTCATGAAACAAATAAGTATGCCTGTACAGCTGATATCCTTCTACTCAAAATGCAGTCTTATTATTGTGTGTTCTTTCACCTACTTTAGGAAAATTGTCACGTCTGCGCTGCCATAGATGCAGTTTACATTGCGGTCTTTGGCTGCGCCTAAGTTTCCAGTTGCTCTACACGCCCTAAATGCCTGTTTCTCTCAGCAGGATGTGGGTCTCACATCACAACAGTGGCTATAAGGAAATGTAGGTCCAGAGAGCAACAACAGTCACATAATTATAAACACAATTTATAGTTACAACAATACAAAAAGTGGTGAATGGACAGGTTCACATAGAATAGGAAGAAAGAAGACATCTCACTGGTGATGGAATGAAAACCCAGTAGCCTTATTTATGCATCTGAAGTTGCAGTATGATTTCTTGCCTTTATGGGGTTGCAGTCAATAGATTATATACAATGGCATCTGTCCCACCAGTGAGCTTCTATGATGTACAGAAACATTCTGCATACCAGAAACTGAGTCTGGCTTCCACCTGAATAGGAGTAGTCCACCCCAAGAACACCTTGTGGTAAGTTTTAGGGGATATCCTACCACCAGCTGAATCTGTCTCAAGCGTACTGAGAGGTTGTGGTGGGGCTGCAAATCATTGCAATCGTCATTGTTAAAAAGCCCATACCAGACAACAAGATGATACGCCTTTCAAATATGTGAAGCTCCTCCCACCAACCTAAAAATAGATTGGCTATTAATGGGGGATCCCCCCCTCCCCCCCCTGTAAAGCCCCATATATTTGGAAGCAGAAATATGGGGAAATGAGCACCAGAAGAAAGCTAAAACTGTCTGCTGTTTTGATTTGATCCAGCATAAGCTTAGGCATTTTGGATTGTCATTGAAATGTGCGTGAAAAATACTTTATATTTGAAAAAGGGCAAACTTTGCAGTATACGTTCTATAAAGTGTCCAGTGATTCATCAGAAAATTGGGGCGCCATCACAGACGGGAAGATTCAGCTTAGTGACTTCCCGTCTGTACATCGGCAGATTTTGTTTGAGAAAGGTATGTAATAACCATTACGATGTTATAGTAAATCACTCCCCTGGCAATCTTACCATGCCATTCTGGTGTATTTGAATGTAGTTGTTTCTCTCCAGACTCTAGAAGTCACTTTGACGGTGATCATTGAGGACATTTCCAATCTATCATTTGTGGACTTGTTCAGCCAAACAGCCTTTGAATCAAACTGAGGCAAATTCAAGCAACAGTAATTTGAAAGCTGCACTGTTTGTAAGCCATGTGTATACAGTAAATGAGTAACTGATAGAATTACTGGTAGTTAATACAATCTTTTTAAATGATGGTAATGATAACACCTGTAATATTTATAACACACGGATGTTAGACTGTCACCTTAAGACCTAGGGCTTTACACCCCTTAAGGACCGGCCACTTTTTTTCCATTCAGACCACTGCAGCTTTCACGGTTTATTGCTCGCTCATACAACCTACCACCTAAATGAATTGTGGCTCCTTTTCTTGTCACTAATAAAGCTTTCTTTTGGTGCTATTTGATTGCTCCTGCGATTTTTACTTTTTATTATATTCATCAAAAAAGACATGAATTTTGGGAAAAAAATGATTTTTTTCACTTTCTGTGCTGACATTTTTCAAATAAAGTAAAATTTCTGTATACATGCAGCGCGAAAAATGTGGACAAACATGTTTTTGATAAAAAAAAAACCCATTCAGTGTATATTTATTGGTTTGGGTTAAAGTTATAGCGTTTACAAACTATGGTGCAAAAAGTGAATTTTCCCATTTTCAAGCATCTATGACTTTTCTGACCGCCTGTCATGTTTCATGAGGGGCTAGAATTCCAGGATAGTATAAAACACCCCCCAAATGACCCCATTTTGGAAAGAAGACATCCCAAAGTATTCACTGAGAGGCATAGTGACTTCATAGAAGATATTATTTTTTGTCACAAGTAAGCGGAAAATGACACTTTGTGACAAAAAAAAAAAGTTTCCATTTCTTCTAACTTGCGACAAAAAAAAATGAAATCTGCCACGGACTCACCATGCCCCTCTCTGAATACCTTGAAGTGTCTACTTTCCAAAATGGGGTCATTTGTGGGGTGTGTTTACTGTACTGACATTTTGGGGGGTGCTAAATTGTAAGCACCCCTGTAAAGCCTAAAGGTGCTCATTGGACTTTGGACCCCTTAGCGCAGTTAGGCTGCAAAAAAGTGCCACACATGTGGTATCGCCGTACTCAGGAGAAGTAGTATAATGTGTTTTGGGGTGTATTTTTACACATACCCATGCTGGGTGGGAGAAATATCTCTGTAAATGACAATTTGTTAATTGTTTTTACACACAATTGTCCATTTACAGAGAGATTTCTCCCACTCAGCATGGGTATGTGTAAAAATACACCCCAAAACACATTATACTACTTCTCCTGAGTACGGCGATACCACATGTGTGGCACTTTTTTGCACCCTAACTGCACTAAGGGGCCCAAAGTCCAATGAGTACCTTTAGGATTTCACAGGTCATTTTGATACATTTGGTTTCAAGACTACTCCTCACGGTTTAGGGCCCCTAAACTGCCAGGGCAGTATAGGAACCCCACAAATGACCCCATTTTAGAAAGAAGACACCCCAAGGTATTCCGTTAGGAGTATGGTGAGTTCATAGAAGATTTTATTTTTTGTCACAAGTTAGCGGAAATTGATTTGTATTGTTTTTTTTTCACAAAGTGTCACATTCCGCTAACTTGTGACAAAAAATAAAATCTTCTATGAACTCACCATAGTCCTAACAGAATACCTTGGGGTATCTTCTTTCTAAAATGGGGTCATTTGTGGGGTTCCTATACTGCCCTGGCATTTTAGGGGCCCTAAACCGTGAGGAGTAGTCTGGAAATCAAATGCCGCAAAATGACCTGGGAAATCCTAAAGGTACTCATTGGACTTTGGGCCCCTTAGCACAGTTAGGGTGCAAAAAAGTGCCACACATGTGGTATCGCCGTACTCGAGAGAAGTAGTATAATGTGTTTTGGGGTGTATTTTTACACATACCCATGCTGGGTGGGAGAAATACCTCTGTAAATGACAATCTTTTGATTTTTTTCACACACAATTGTTCATTTACAGAGATATTTCTCCCACCCAGCATGGGTATGTGCAAAAATACACCCCAAAACACATTGTACTACTTCTCCCAAGTACGGCGATACCACATGTGTGGCACTTTTTTGCACCCTAACTGCGCTAAGGGGCCCAAAGTCCAATGAGTACCTTTAGGATTTCACAGGTCATTTTTGTTTCAAAACTTTTCCTCACGGTTTAGGGCCCCTAAAATGCCAGGGCAGTATAGGAACCCCACTAATGACCCCATTTTAGAAAGAAGACACCCCAAGGTATTCCGTTAGGAGTATGGTGAGTTCATAGAAGATTTTATTTTTGTCACAAGTTAGCGGAAATTGATTTTAATTGGTTTTTTCACAAAGTGTCATTTTCCGCTAACTTGTGACAAAAAATAAAATCTTCTATGAACTCACCATAATCCTAACAGAATACCATGGGGTGTCTTCTTTCTAAAATGGGGTCATTTGTGGGGTTCCTATACTGCCCTGGCATTTTAGGGGCCCTAAACCGTGAGGAGTAGTCTGGAAATCAAATGCCGCAAAATGACCTGGGAAATCCTAAAGGTACTCATTGGACTTTGGGCCCCTTAGCACAGTTAGGGTGCAAAAAAGTGCCACACATGTGGTATCGCCGTACTCGAGAGAAGTAGTATAATGTGTTTTGGGGTGTATTTTTACACATACCCATGCTGGGTCGGAGAAATACCTCTGTAAATGACAATCTTTTGATTTTTTTCACACACAATTGTTCATTTACAGAGATATTTCTCCCACCCAGCATGGGTATGTGTAAAAATACACCCCAAAACACATTATACTACTTCTCCTGAGTACGGCGATACCACATGTGTGGCACTTTTTTGCACCCTAACTGCGCTAAGGGGCCCAAAGTCCAATGAGTACCTTTAGGATTTCCCAGGTCATTTTTGTTTCAAGACTTCTCCTCACGGTTTAGGGCCCCTAAAATGCCAGGGCAGTATAGGAACCCCACTAATGACCCCATTTTAGAAAGAAGACACCCCAAGGTATTCCGTTAGGAGTATGTTTAGTTCATAGAAGATTTTATTTTTGTCACAAGTTAGCGGAAATTGATTTTAATTGGTTTTTTCACAGTGTCATTTTCCGCTAACTTGTGACAAAAAATAAAATCTTCTATGAACTCACCATACTCCTAACGGAATACCTTTGGGTGTCTTCTTTCTAGAATGGGGTCATTTGTGGGGTTTCTATACTGCCCTGGCATTTTAGGGGCCCTAAACCGTGAGGAGTAGTCTTGAAAGCAAATGTCGCAAAATGACCTGTGAAATCCTAAAGGTACTCATTGGACTTTGGGCCCCTTAGCGGACTTAGGGTGTAAAAAAGTGCCACACATGTGGTACCACCGTATTTAGGAGAAGTAGTATAATGTGTTTTGGGGTGTATTTTTACACATACCCATGCTGGGTGGGAGAAATATCTCTGTAAATGACAATCTTTTGATTTTTTTTACACACAATTGTCCATTTACAGAGAGATTTCTCCCACCCAGCATGGGTATGTGTAAAAATACACCCCAAAACACATTATACTACTTCTCCTGAGTACGGCGATACCACATGTGTGACACTTTTTTGCAGCCTAGGTGCGCTAAGGGGCCCAACGTCCTATTCACAGGTCATTTTGAGGCATTTGTTTTGTAGACTACTCCTCACGGTTTAGGGCCCCTAAAATGCCAGGGCAGTATAGGAACCCCACAAGTGACCCCATTTTAGAAAGAAGACACCCCAAGGTATTCTGTTAGGTGTATGACGAGTTCATAGAAGATTTTATTTTTTGTCAAAAGCTAGCGGAAAGTGACACTTTGTGGAAAAAAAACAATAAAAATCAATTTCCGCTAACTTTTGACAAAAAATAAAATCTTCTATGAACTCGTCATACACCTAACAGAATACCTTGGGGTGTCTTTTTTGTTCTAAAATGGGGTCACTTGTGGGGTTCCTATACCGCCCTGGCATTTTACGGGCCCAAAACCGTGAGTAGACTGGAAACCAAATGTCTCAAAATGACTGTTCAGGGGTATAAGCATCTGCAAATTTTGATGACAGGTGGTCTATGAGGGGGCGAATTTTGTGGAACCGGTCATAAGCAGGGTGGCCTTTTAGATGACAGGTTGTATTGGGCCTGATCTGATGGATAGGAGTGCTAGGGGGTGACAGGAGGTGATTGATGGGTGTCTCAGGGGGTGGTTAGAGGGGAAAATAGATGCAATCAATGCACTGGGGAGGTGATCGGAAGGGGGTCTGAGGGGGATCTGAGGGTTTGGCCGAGTGATCAGGAGCCCACACGGGGCAAATTAGGGCCTGATCTATAGGGTAGGTGTGCTAGGGGGTGACAGGAGGTGATTGATGGGTGTCTCAAGGTGTGATTAGGGGGGGAATAGATGCAAGCAATGCACTGGCGAGGTGATCAGGGCTGGGGTCTGAGGGCGTTCTGAGGGTGTGGGCGGGTGATTGAGTGCCCTAGGGGCAGATAGGGGTCTAATCTGATAGGTAGCAGTGACAGGGGGTGATTGATGGGTAATTAGTGGGTGTTTAGGGTAGAGAACAGATGTAAACACTGCACTTGGGAGGTGATCGGACGTCGGATCTGCGGGCGATCTATTGGTGTGGGTGGGTGATCAGATTGCCCGCAAGGGGCAGGTTAGGGGCTGATTGATGGGTGCCAGTGACAGGGGGTGATTGATGGGTGGCAGTGACAGGGGGTGATAGATGGGTGATTGATAGGTGATTGACAGGTGATTGACAGGTAATCAGTGGGTTATTACAGGGGAGAACAGATGTAAATATTGCACTGGCGAATTGATAAGGGGGGGTCTGAGGGCAATCTGAGCGTGTAGGGGGGTGATTGGGTGCCCGCAAGGGGCAGATTAGGGTCTGATCTGATGGGTAACAGTGACAGGTGGTGATAGGGGGTGATTGATGGGTGATTGATGGGTAATTAGTGGGTGTTTAGAGGAGAGAATAGATGTAAACACTGCGCTTGGGAGGTGATCTGATGTCAGATCTGCGGGCGATCTATTGGTGTGGGTGGGTGATCAGATTGCCCGCTAGGGGCAGGTTAGGGGCTGATTGATGGGTGGCAGTGACAGGGGCTGATTGATGGGTGGCAGTGACAGGGGGTGATTGATGGGTGATTGACAGGTGATTGACAGGTGATCAGAGGGTTATTACAGGGAAGGACAGATGTAAATAATGCCCTGGCGAATTGATAAGGGGGGGTCTGAGGGCAATCTGAGCGTGTAGGCGGGTGATTGGGTGCTTGCAAGGGGCAGATTAGGGTCTGATCTGATGGGTAACAGTATCAGGTGGTGATAGGGGATGATTGATGGGTAATTAGTGGGTGTTTAGAGGAGAGAATAGATGTAAACACTGCGCTTGGGAGGTGATCTGATGTCGGATCTGCGGGCGATCTATTGGTGTGGGTGGGTGATCAGATTGCCCGCAAGGGGCAGGTTAGGGGCTGATTGATGGGTGGCAGTGACAGGGGCTGATTGATGGGTGGCAGTGACAGGGGGTGATTGATGGGTGATTGACAGGTGATTGACAGGTGATCAGTGGGTTATTACAGGGAAGGACAGATGTAAATATTGCGCTGGCGAATTGATAAGGGGGGGTCTGAGGGCAATCTGAGCGTGTAGGCGGGTGATTGGGTGCCCGCAAGGGGCAGATTAGGGTCTGATCTGATGGGTAACAGTGACAGGTGGTGATAGGGGGTGATTGATGGGTGATTGATGGGTCTGGGGGGTGCTGTGGGCGATCAGGGGGCAGGGGGGGGGGGAGAAAATCAGTGTGCTTGGTGCAGACTAGGGTGGCTGCAGCCTGCCCTGGTGGTCCCTCGGACACTGGGACCACCAGGGCAGGAGGCAGCCTGTATAATACACTTTGTAAACATTACAAAGTGTATTACACACTTTGTATGCGGCGATCGTCGGGTTAACATCCCGCCGGCGCTTCCGTATGGCCGGCGGGATGTTGCGGCGGGTGCGCGGAATCGAGCGGCGGCAGAGGATCGCGTCACGGATGACGCGATCGCTCCGCCCATGCCCATACAAGGACCGCCGCATTTTGTCAATACGGCGGTCCTTGCGGGGTCCACTTCCCGTCCACCATTTGTCAATACGGCGGTCGGGAAGTGGTTAAAAAGATGTTGACTAAAATGCAATACTGTACATAAAACATTCTGCTTGATATACACTTACTCATCCACATTGACTTTAGACTTCCCAGGACTCAGCCTGAACCATCCTTCCTCCTGCAAGTCTTTCTGAAGTCCATTTACATTAATCACTACCTGTAAAGAGCAGAACAGAATGAATTAGGTACATTGCACAAAACACTTGTGTATTCCAGAACAAGTGATGGGGTTTTAAGCAGTTCCTGTATTGGAGTTCATGTGTTTGCACATAACATAATAAAAAATACACCATAAAAGGCTGTACACCTTAAAGAGACTCCGTAACAAAAATTGCATCCTGTTTTTTATCATCCTACAAGTTCCAAAAGCTATTCTAATGTGTTCTGGCTTACTGCAGCACGTTCTACTATCACCATCTCTGTAATAAATCAACTTATTTCTCTCTTGTCAGACTTGTCAGCCTGTGTCTAGAAGGCTGCCAAGTTCTTCAATGTTGTGGTTCTGTGATGCATCTCCCCCCTCCAGGCCCCTCTCTGCACACTGCCTGTGTATTATTTAGATTAGGGCAGCTTCTCTCTTCTCTCTTATCTTTTACAAGCTGGATAAATCCTCCTCTGAGCTGGCTGGGCTTTCACATATTGAGGAATTACATACAGGCAGAGCTGTCTGCACTCTGCATGAAGAAACAGCCTGACACTTCAGTGGAAGATAGCTGCAGGGGGAAAGAAACACACAAATGATCTCATGAGATTCAAAAGGAAGGGTGTATACAGCCTGCTTATGTATGAATGTATTTTCTATGTGTGGACATACTGTACATCAACCTACTTCCTGTTTTGGTGGCCATTTTGTTTGTTTATAAACAAACTTTTTAAAACTGTTTTTAACCACTTTTAATGCGGCGAGGAGCGGCGAAATTGTGACAGAGGGTAATAGGAGATGTCCCCTAACGCACTGGTATGTTTACTTTTGTGCGATTTTAACAATACAGATTCTCTTTAAGGTTTCTAAGAAGAGATTAATGAATTGACTCAACTGAAGCAAGATTTGATGTGAATTATGCAATTTCACTAGAGTAAAGAACATTTACAATGTGGATTACAAGAAGTCCTATGACGTGCAGCATTAGGTCATTTGGCAAACTACACTGGTTCACTGCATATCTTGTTAGCCTTTCTAAGTGTTCTTGCATGTACTATTAACTTATAACGTGCCAACATATTGTGAAATAACATACAATAAGTATGAGGTGCAGTGGAATAAGTATGAGGTGCAGTGGAGAAACCCCTACACATGATACATAATAGTTACATTAGTCTTCACAGGAGGAGAAGAGGACCCTGCGCAATCAAACTTACAACTAGGAGGTGGGGGAATTATGGCTAATTAGTGATGGCTAAGCGACCGAAAGATAGGAAAACAAATTTGAACAGGTAGGTTTTGAGAGCTTGTTCAAACTTCAGAGAGCTTGTTCAAACTGTTCACGTTCAGGGTAGGAGAAAGCTTAATGGGATAAGGGATTCCAGAGAGAGAAGCAAGCCCTAGAGAAGATTTGGAGCCTTGCATGGAAAGTGGTTATGAGTAGGTCATTGAAGGAACAGAGAAGGCAATTAGGGATGTAGTCATGTATAAAGCTGAAGATGTACATGGGCAGGAGCAGTGAATGGAGTGTTTTAAAGAAAAAGCACACAGCCATTTGACTTTGAATGTGAGTTAGTGTAGAGACCAGCAGAGAGGAGAAGCAATTGAGGAAAAATGAAAAGGAAAGAAAAATCTAGCTGCAGTATTCATGGAAGATTATAGAGACAATGGTCTAATTAACGGAACACCAGATACGTAAATGCTGCAATACAGGGAGTACAGAATTATTAGGCAAGTTGTATTTTTGAGGAATAATTTTATTATTGAACAACAACCATGTTCTCAATGAACCCAAAAAACTCATTAATATCAAAGCTGAATATTTTTTGAAAGTAGTTATTAGTTTGTTTTTAGTTTTAGCTATTTTAGGGGGATATCTGTGTGTGCAGGTGACTATTACTGTGCATAATTATTAGGCAACTTAACAAAAAACAAATATATACCCATGTCAATTATTTATTTTTACCAGTGAAACCAATATAACATCTCAACATTTACAAATATACATTTCTGACATTCAAAAACAAAACAAAAACAAATAAGTGACCAATATAGCCACCTTCCTTTGCAAGGACAGTCAAAAGCCTGCCATCCATGGATTCTGTCAGTGTTTTGATCTGTTCACCATCAACATTGCGTGCAGCAGCAACCACAGCCTCCCAGACATTGTTCAGAGAGGTGTACTGTTTTCCCTCCTTGTAAATCTCATATTTTATGATGGACCACAGGTTCTCAATGGGGTTCAGATCAGGTGAACAAGGAGGCCATGTCATTAGTTTTTCTTCTTTTATACCCTTTCTTGCCAGCCACGCTGTGGAGTACTTGGACGCGTGTGATGGAGCATTGTCCTGCATGAAAATCATGTTTTTCTTGAAGGATGCAGACTTCTTGCTGTACCACTGCATGAAGAAGGTGTCTTCCAGAAACTGGCAGTAGGACTGGGAGTTGAGCTTGACTCCATCCTCAACCCGAAAAGGCCCCACGAGCTCATCTTTGATGATACCAGCCCAAACCAGTACTCCACCTCCACCTTGCTGGCGTCTGAGTCGGACTGGAGCTCTCTGCCCTTTACCAATCCAGCCACGGGCCCATCCATCTGGCCCATCAAGACTCACTCTCATTTCATCAGTCCATAAAACCTTAGAAAAATCAGTCTTGAGATATTTCTTGGCCCAGTCTTGACGTTTCAGCTTGTGTGTCTTGTTCAGTGGTGGTCGTCTTTCAGCCTTTCTTACTTTGGCCATGTCTCCGAGTATTGCACACCTAGTGCTTTTGAGCACTCCAGTGATGTTGCAGCTCTGAAATATGCCCAAACCGGTGGCAAGTGGCATCTTGGCAGCTGCACGCTTGACTTTTCTCAGTTTGTGGGCAGTTATTTTGCACCTTGGTTTTTCCACACGCTTCTTGCGACCCTGTTGACTATTTTGATTTTTCGATGATCACGCTTCAGAAGCTTTGCAATTTTAAGAGTGCTGCATCCCTCTGCAAGATATCTAACTATTTTTGACTTTTCGGAGCCTGTCAAGTCCTTCTTTTGACCCATTTTGCCAAAGGAAAGGAAGTTGCCTAATAATTATGCACACCTGATATAGGGTGTTGATGTCATTAGACCACATCCCTTCTCATTACAGAGATGCACATCACCTAATATGCTTAATTGGTAGTAGGTTTTCGAGTCTATACAGCTTGGAGTAAGACAACATGCATAAAGAGGATGATGTGGTCAAAATACTCATTTGCCTAATAATTCTGCACTCCCTGTAGTTGAGTCAAGAGATGATAACAGTGTGTACAGGTGTGGACCTGAAACTCCTTTCCTCTCCACCACTATACAGGTCCTTCTCAAAAAATTAGCATATTATGATAAAGTTCTGTAATGTACTGATAAACATTAGACTTTCATACATTTTAGATTCATTACACACAACTGAAGTAGTTCAAGCCTTTTATTGTTTTAATATTGATGATTTTGGCATACAGCTCATGAAAACCCAAAATCCCTATCTCAAAAATTAGCATATCATGAAAAAGGTTCTCTAAACGAGCTATTAACCTAATCATCTGTATCAACTAATGAACTCTAAACACCTGCAAAAGATTCCTGAGGCTTTTAAGAACTCCCAGCCTGGTTCATTACTCAAAACCGCAAACATGGGTAAGACTGCCGACCTGACTTTTGTCCAGAAGGTCATCATTGACACCCTCAAGCAAGAGGGTAAGACACAGAAAGAATTTTCTGAACGAATAGGCTGTTCCCAGAGTGCTGTATAAGGCACCTCAGTGGGATGTCTGTGGGAAGGAAAAAGTGTGGCAGAAAACACTGCACAACGAGAAGAGGTGACCGGACCCTGAGGAAGAATGTGGAGAAGGACCGATTCCAGACCTTGGGGGACCTGCGGAAGCAGTGGACTGAGTCTGGAGTAGAAACATCCAGAGCCACCATGTACAGGCATGTGCAGGAAATGGGCTACAGGTGCTGCATTCCCCAGGTCAAGCCACTTTTGAACCAGAAACAGCGGCAGAAGTGCCTGACCTGTGCTACAGAGAAGCAGCTCTGGACTGTTGCTCAGTGGTCCAAAGTACTTTTTTCGGATGAAAGCAACTTTTGCATGTCATTCGGAAATCAAGGTGCCAGCGTCTGGAGAAAGACTGGGGAGAGAGAAATGCCAAAAGGCCTGAAGTCCAGTGTCAAGTACGCACAGTCAGTGATGGTCTGGGGTGCCATGTCAGCTGCTGGTGTTGGTCCACTGTGTTTTATCAAGGGCAGGGTCAATGCAGCTAGCTATCAGGAGATTTCGGAGCACTTCATGCTTCCATCTGCTGAAAAGCTTTATGGAGATGAAGATTTCATTTTTCAGCACGACCTGGCACCTGCTCACAGTGCCAAAACCACTGGTAAATAGTTTACTGACCATGGTATTACTGTGCTCAATTGGCCTGCCAACTCTCCTGACCTGAACCCCATAGAGAATCTGTGGGATATTGTGAAGAGAAGGTTGAGAGACGCAAGACCCAACACTCTGGATGAGCTTAAGGCCGCTATTGAAGCATCCTGGGCCTCTATAACACCTGAGCAGTGCCACAGGCTGATTGCCTCCATGCCACGCCGCATTGAAGCAGTCATTTCTGCAAAAGGATTCCATACCAAGTATTGAGTGCATAACTGAACATAATTATTTGAAGGTTGACTTTTTTTGTTTTAAAAACAATTTTCTTTTATTGGTTGAAATAAATATGTAATTTTTTTGAAATAGGAATTTTGGGTTTTCATGAGCTGTATGCCAAAATCATCAATATTAAAACAATAAAAGGCTTGAACTACTTCAGTTGTGTGTAATGAATTTAAAATATATGAAAGTCTAATGTTTATCAGTACATTACAGAAAATAATGAACTTTATCACAATATGCTAATTTTTTTGAGAAGGACCTGTATTAACAGTCCCTATCTATCATTTTTTAGTGTCACTATTGTTCTTCTCTCAACCACCCAGTCTTACCAGCGCCATCTGATGTTGCAAGGCATTACCCTACAACACATGGAGGTTACATGTCCTCATTTGTTTTCAGGGTGTTTTATTGGACATTGGGCATTGTGTGAATCCATTAGTCTTCCTCTTCACCTTGATATTGGTTTTGGCATGAAGATAATCTGGCACTGCCTATCTTCCCTAGGGGTTTGAGCGGCTTTCCTTGTTAGAGTATGTAGTGCTAAAATGACTAATTAATAACTACCAAGAGTGGCAGATTAGGTGCCCAAAATAGCCATTAGTAGAATATCAGCAAATTTACCAATATTCTACTATTTTGCAGGGCTAATTCCATTAGTAAAATATCGGTAAATGATACCAATATTTTACTACCGCTAAACCTAACCCAATTTTCACTCAGAACTCTGTCTTTACTAATGCCTAAAGTAAACCACTCCCCCTCCGATGCCTAACCCTAACCATCCCCCTTGCCGATGTCTAACCCTAACTCCCCCTACCCCCTCCAATGCAAAACCTTAATCAACCCCCCCCCCCCACACACACACACACACACACACACCTACACACAGTGCCAAGCCAAAAAAACAAAAACACAGACCCCTAACCTTAAATGCTCCAGCTGCAAAAAAACAAAAAATATTGTGTGACACGAATGTTTGGTCACTGCCAAAGGTGCCGATAGTAATAACGCCTACTGTGGGAAATTTTAGCGGATGGTCCCTGCAAGGGCCCGCTACTTGTGGCCACAGTTTGTATAGTTGGGAGGCCTCAGCTCCGGCTAATTTATCAGTTGGCTGTGGCACCCAAATTTCCCACAGTAGCCAGTATTAATATGGGTGCCTATGGCGTTGCTCAAATTTCCACGGCACCTCTGGCGCCACAATTTCCTGCTTCTGGGTCGTGAATGTGACACTCTGCCTTGGAATTGTGGTACAGTTTAATTCAAACTATCTTCATGTCAGTCAAAGCTGACCACATTCAGCAATGTTTATTAATAGTGCCTATTGTTAAAAAGAAACATAAGGCTTTTCCTAAAATATAAGCATATTTTTGCAACCATACAATATCAACCAATTCACCTGTCTGTGTCTGTCAATCTCATCAGAAAAGAGCTATAGATGGCCAAAAAGTGCTTTGAAAGTGTGTGTGTGTGTATGTGTGTGTGTGTGTGTGTGTGCGTGCATGCGTATTTCCTTCCCTGAAGGTATGTGTGTGTGTGTGTGTATATTTCCTTCCCTGGAGGTGTGTGTGTGTGTGTATATTTCCTTCCCTGGAGGGATGTGTGTGTGTGTGTGTGTATATTTCCTTCCCTGGAGGTGTGTGTGTGTGTATATTTCCTTCCCTGGAGGTGTGTGTGTGTGTGTGTATTTCCTTCTCTGGTGGGATGTGTGTGTGTGTGTGTATTTCCTTCCCTGGAGGTGTGTGTGTGTGTATATTTCCTTCCCTGGAGGTGTGTGTGTGTGTGTGTGTGTGTGTGTATTTCCTTCCCTGGAGGTGTGTGTGTGTTTGTGTGTGAGTGTATTTCCTTTTTATGGGCATGCATGAACAGAATGCTGTGCACTGATGCTGATTACTTTTACACAGAACAAAGGAAAGTAGAAGGAAGAACATAGAAACATCACTAGATATAGATACAAGCCTTAAATAGCACCTGGTTTTGTCTAGCTAGAACAGCAGTATAAAGCAACTAACCCCCTGCTGGCAATGCACAAAAGCAGGAATTGTATAACTCCTTGCATGACAAATCACTTTTAATAGTTTTTGATTTTACTTATTGTGCTCCATTCAGCCTTTTTTATTTCCCATACAAATAGTTTTCTATAGCTTACCATCCACAAAAGGTTTAGATTTCCCTGGAGTCGATTGCTGTAATAATCAGTAGTTCTTTCTCAGCTTTCATCATCAGCCATTCTGATATAAGTAGTCATGCTGCTAACTCCTGATATAGTAAAATTAACAAATAAAGGTACTGTGTGTAAAGTACCCCTGAACCGAGTTCAGTTTTGGGAGAGATGGGAGTTAAAAAATTATCCAAATTTATTAATGTTACAGATTACCCAGCAAGCTCATGGTGAACCAGAACTTCTAGAAGTGTGTAAGGGGCTACAAAGGACCAAAAAGCCTAAACTACTTACTAAAATGTTATGCAAAACAAAATTTGCCTTCTTAAAACAGAAGGTATTTGCGATTAATCAGTTTGGAGTGAGCATATGATGTCTTCCACAATGTATCACTGCTGAATATGCAAATCCTCATTTGTTGTCCCAGTAAGCTAACCACACCTCCAGAACCTCTGGAGTGCTATGATGTGTCATCTCAATTGTATAGAGCTACAATAATCCAACATGCATACAGACTGTTTTGGATTGGTTGATTCTCATCAGTGCATGGCATGGATTAATGTGGCTCTATGGGGTAGGACTTGAAGCACCCAGAGTTACAGATTACCCATCAAGCTCATGGTGAACCAGAACTCCTAGCAGTGTATAAGGGGCTATAAATTACCCTACTCATATTCAGCAGTGATGCATGGTGGGAGACTTCATATGCTCACTCCAACCTAAATAATCGCAAATACCTTCTGTTTTAAGAAGGCAAACCTTTGTTTTGCAACATTTATTAATAGGATTAAATGAATGCACATTCTCTACTGTTGTCTCGACTTGTCAATATTCCCTTCAAACTGTATTTTACATGCAAGCGTTATGCATTTTTTTTGTTCTTTAAGTGTTCCTGAAACAGTACTTTTAGTGCTTGAAATACCCTTGACAATGTGTTACTTCACACTTTTTTATTTTCCTATCTAGATTAGAGATAGAGAGTTAAAGATATCCTTATTCAATTATCTTTTTCTCTTAAAGCGACACTGACACGGAAAAAACGTATTACAGTATATAATGGATTGTATGTGTAGTACGGATAATTCATATAACATTGGTAGAAAAGAAAAAAAGTGTCATTTTTATTTTCAGTTGTATAGTTTTTTTTTTATAACATTGCATCACTCTCTAATATTTGCAGTTTACAAACTATATTCTGTATTTTAAACTATGGAACAGAGCAGGAAAGTTCAAATGGTCATTAGTTCTACAATAAAACGTTAAACAAACAAGAAACAGTGAGAGACAGTTTGAGATAAGCGTTCAGAAAACAGCACTGTAGCTGACAAAGCTTGGTCGGAGAGCTCAGAGTAGCTTATTTGCATAGATAACAACTGACGTTTCTTAACTCTTCCTGTACTGGAAACAATATGAGTCTCATATCTGTGCTACTAATGTTTTATTTCTTAGCTGTACTACACATACACATCATTATATCAAAAGTTTATTTTCACTTCAGATTCCCTTTAACCATTTCTGCCACCCGGACGTGAAGCTCACGTCTGGGCGGCTGCTCTGCTGCGCTTCGGCGCGCTCCCGCGCACGATCGCGCACGGGCCCCTGTGCCCCCGTACTGTCCCCCGGTAGCCCTGCGATCAGTGAACGGGAACATGGTTCCCGATCACCGATCCGTGTTCCCAGCAGAAAAACCGAAAAATGTTCCGCGTCCCCCTTGTGCTTCCGGTTAGCGAGAAGCACAAGGAGGAAAAAAAAACTAATCTACATATTTTTTACATTACAATTTACACATATAATAACATAAAAAATTAACTGTTTATTTCCCACACCAAAATATTACCCAAATAAAATTTTTAATGGAAAAAAAAAATGACAATAAAAAAAAAAAAAAGACATAAATAGTTACCTAAGGGTCTGCCCTTTTTAAATATGCACGTGAAGGGGGTATACTACAAACATTTTTTAAATTATAAGCTTGTAAATAGTGATGGACGCAAAACAGAAAAAATGCACCAAATAAAATATTGGTGCCATACATTGTGATAGGGACAAAATTTAAATAGTGTCATAACCGAGACAAAGGGGCAAATAAAATACAAAGGTTTTAATTATGGTAGCGTGGATTATTTTAAAGCTATAATGGCCAAAAACTGAGAAATAATGAATTTTTCAATTTTTTCTTATTAATCCTGTTAAAATGCATTTATAAAAAAATAATTCTTAGCAAAATGTACCACCCAAAGAAAGCCTAATTAGTAGCGGAAAAAACAAGATATAGATCAATAAATTGTGATAAGTAGTGATAAAGTTATTAGCGAATGAATGGGAGGTGAAAATTGCTCTGATGCATAAGGTGAAAAATCCCTGCGGGCTGAAATGGTTAAGAAAGGTGATATTTTCACACCTTATCAATAAAATGCCTTTTAAGCCACCAGCAAGCAAGAAAATACTCTTGCTTAATTTTGACAGTACTTTTTCAACTACTATTTGGTACTTTTTCAATTGCAGAGTGCTGAAAATGTATTTTAAACAGAAGATGAAAAATGATCTCCTAGGAGAAAACTTAGAGGAAAGTGAATTTAATAAGGGCCTATGGGCCATATGCAATTCACTTTTCACTTGAGTTTTCTCCTAGGTGATATTTTCACAACTTGTAAATAAAATGCCCTGTACACCACCAGCAAACAAATAAATACCGTATATACTCGAGTATAAGCCGAGTTTTTGGGCCCAAAAAAAGTGGCCCAAAAGTGGGGGTCTCGGCTTATACTCGAGTCAGCAACTTGTGCCCCTTCACCAGATGGGTATGTGCCGCATATTCCCCCCCAAATGTGTCTCCCCCAGCAGGTGTAGTCTGCCGGAGTAAGTGTGTCCACCTGGCTTGTGCTGTATGCGGTATGCACAGATTGTTTCCTTCCTCCCCAGTATGTTCACCTGGTATGTGCCATGCGCTGGAGCGGTATACACATAATTGTTTCCCCCAGTGTGTCTGCCTGGCATGTGCTGTGCGCTGGAGCGGTATGTACAGATTGTTTCCCCCCCCCCCAGTATGTCCACCTGGTATGTGCCATGCGCTGGAGCGGTATGCGCATAATTGTTTCCCCACGGTGTGTCTGCCTGGCATCTGCTGTGTGCTGGAGCGGTATGTACAGATTGTTTCCCCCGGGGTGTCCCCCCTCTCCACCCCGACATTTGCAGAATGGTGCAGAGCATTCACTCACCAGTTCTCGGCAACAAGATACATCCTTAGCTAGTCTGTCAATCTCCTTTCTTTGCCTCCCTCTAGTGGCGCCTCACATTGTGTGTCACTGCAGGGGGTCATAGAGAGGAGACTGCAATAGACAAGCTAAAGATTAATCCTGGCGTCGGGAACTGGTGAGTAGATGCTTCACTGTGCATTACTCTACAAATGCCGGAGGGAAGAGACTCAGCTCCCACTGTTACCATCCATGAATGGCTGACAACCACAAAGAGGGGGAACGCCTGCACCCGATCATCGATCGTGTATGCCCAGTCCCCAGAAGAACAAAGTGCGGCTGCATAATGTACAGTGAGAACATTTCATAGGGGGCAGTTTTATTATGCGTTCCTATCTTATCTTTTAGCATCTGTAGCACACAGAGTGGCATCTCATCCACTCATATTGCTCAGACTCTGATCGATCTCTTATCGCTCTCAGAGCAGCCTAGGGATCCACACACAGACTGGACATGGTAAAGGACAGATGCAAATTAGCAACAGAGAGTAGAAGATCAGGCACTCTTGAACAGGCTATTCATGCAGTGATAAAATGCTTAATGCAGACATACAGTTTATCAGCAATAAGTGAAACACAGCATGATTCAATGTACCTTATACTAGTACTTATCAGTATTCTGAGGTTTCACTGGAAAGTTAAGGTGACAGAGGGCCCTGGGGGTACATAATGCACCTTGGCCTCGGAAGAACCAAGTTCTGTGAAACGGCTGTCAGGCTGTGCACCCCTAGTGCCCACTGCAAGCTTCACTTTCCAGTGAGTCCTCAGAATACTGATATGTGCTACATTGAATCACTTATGTCACTTTTTGCTGATAAAAGATAGGTATGCATTTTGCACTTTATCACTGCAGGAAAAAACAGAGAGGAGAGCCCTAGGAGGTCCTCAGTAGGTGCTGCAT
This sequence comes from Hyperolius riggenbachi, assembly GCF_040937935.1. Taxonomy (NCBI): domain Eukaryota; kingdom Metazoa; phylum Chordata; class Amphibia; order Anura; family Hyperoliidae; genus Hyperolius; species Hyperolius riggenbachi. The sequence continues at coordinate 272,745,527 of NC_090647.1, read as the reverse complement.
TTCCTATGCTTGGCTTATACTCCGGTCAATCATTTTTTTCAGGTTTTTTTAGGTAAAAGTTGGGGGGTCGGCTTATACTCGAGTATATACGGTACTCAAAATCATTTGGACAGTATTTTTTCACCAACTTTGTGGTACGTTTTCTATTGCAAAATGCTAAAAAGTTAATGTAAATAGAAGGTGAAAAATTCTCTCCTAGGAGAAAATTCAGGAGAAAAAGTGATTTGCATATGGCCCTGTGTTTCTCAATTTTGGTGTACTTATTTTAAAGCGAAACTGACCTTCCATTAGCCAGTGAACTAGTTAGTTTTCTGTATTCAAAGTTACCTTATCCTTCCCCATTCAACATTTGCAGAGGCAATTAAGTTTATTACATGACCCTTCTTGCCATTTCAGTTGTCAGCACATTTTTGTTATTGCAGAGTATACTGTCGGTATGTTCTTGCCATTTCAACATATGCTATCTAATTCTATTGGGAGTTCAATAAATGTTCCATAAGAAAGAGAAACAATCCTGCACTGCTCCAAGGCTTTTAATTCAGTCAGCTCAATCTTCATACAATGTATTCAAGTCCATTCCATAGAAAATACATTAAGATCTGACATACCCTTCTTGAGTCCTGGCTGTGGGGCAATGTGGGGGCGGCAGCGGCCTGCCTGACGACCGTTTCGCTCAAACGAGCTTCCTCTGAGGCTCCGTGTGCGGGCTCCGTGCGCGCACGGAGCCTCAGAGGAAGCTCGTTTGAGCGAAACGGTCGTCAGGCAGGCCGCTGCCGCCCCCACATTGCCCCACAGCCAGGACTCAAGAAGGGTATGTCAGAATACATTGTATGAAGATTGAGCTGACTGAATTAAAAGCCTTGGAGCAGTGCAGGATTGTTTCTCTTTCTTATGGTATACATGAAATCTATTTCTTAAATCCAAGCACGCAAGAGGTGATACCCTACACCCCAGCACCAGTGAGTGGAACCCTCCCTGAGACTGAAGTCCACAGTGCCTACCTCTTTTTCCTAATCACTAAACGTCAATAAATGTTCCCTTTTCACAAGCAGTACCTGTGAATCATTTCTCCGTCAGGCCACTGACTGCATGGCAGAATGGTCCACTTCCAGAGGTGATGCCATTGCTTGAAGAATTGTGTGTATGGCCAAATACTGCCCCCTCTTACAGCGGCGCTGCGGCAGCCAAAAGTTGGACTGAGCCTCCTATCTCCACCAGCATCCGGAATGCTGTTTGCCGTTGCTATGTGACAGCCAATGAGTGCATTTCCACCCTTCAGCATGGAGTGAGAGACGTTGTCTCAAAGTCAAAAAGCTAGTGGAATGATTCAACATTATTTTCGCAAGTACCTTCTGTTTTAAGAAGGCAAATCACACCAAGTATTGCTTTTTAGTGGGAGGGCTTTTCAGTCTCTTTTAGTCCCCTATACTTTCCTAGTGGTTTGGGTCACCCCGAGCTGCTTGGTTACTCTGATGTAGTTACAATTATATTCATGTGCTCACAGTTACAAGTATGATAAGGTATTCTGCTTATACATTTTGATTCTCACTTACATAAGTTGTAATAATTGTCTATACCAATATGATTAATTCATACATTATCAAGCAATTATCCTTTGACCATACTGGAAGTACCCCTTAGAGAACATATGCCAGTGATGGGAAGGGCACACATGCAATAGGTTGAGAACATATGCTACAGGAAACACAGGATTGTTTATTTGAGATGTATCTAAAATAGGAAGTTGATGTGCAGCTAAATATGCCATCTTTCTTTTTCTTCAAAACAAAATGAGCCAAACGAGGACAGGTGGCGTGTGCAAATTCCATTTCAGATTTGATGAACGAACATTTAAGAAATTGGAGGAATATTTTGTGAACTAGCTACTTTCTAAAATCTGCTTGTCAAACGAAAGTGACCTTAAAGGGGTTCTGTGGCCCTTTTTCAAAATGCAATTTAAATGAATAGATATGTTCCTTTCAAAAGTACTAAACTTTTTTTCCCTGTCTCCTGTGCTGTCTCTCTCCTGCATCTATCTAATTATTTGTCTAGTTAGACGAATATTGTGCTGCAGGAAGAGGCAGACAGTCTAGCAGCTGTTCCTCCCTGCTATCTTCCTCTTCCTCCCCCTGCTGCACATCATCTGATGAGTCATCCCTGACCTTTCTGCAAGCTCCAGACAGCAGGGGCAAGGAGATCTGCCACCTGTGGCTTCAGCTCAGCTCATCTCTCAGCTCACAGCACTACAGGGAGACTGTGTACTGACCCGGAAGCACTTTACATTGCAGCCATCTTGCCCAAAGGTTTAAAAATTATATTTTATTAATTAAGTTATTAATTGGCAGCGGGGAGCGGCGAAAATAGGAGAAATGAAGAGGGGGAATAATGGGGGAAACAGTAATATGTTTATTTTAATGTGCTGTAAATTCACCACAGATCTTCTTTACCCAGTTATCTAAGGGTTTGCTCAATAAAAATTGTTCCACTGCGTATCACAACACAGTAGAAACACAAAAAGAAGTAATACTAATCTTTATTAGGGCTCTTTTCCACTGGACACAAACCGATTCGAAAAATGTATCTCACCCAGTTTGCCAAATGCAACAGCACCGCGATTAACATGCCGTTTTTCTACGAATATGATTAGTTTTTCCCGGAATTGCATTAATCGGCCTGCATGATTTTTGTGCGTTTGTGCTCTTACCTGTCGGATAATAGCAGCGCAATTGCGGTTAGTGTAAATAGATGAACCCAAAATGTAACACATCGTGATTGCGTATGCAATTGCATTTCCTAGTGAAAAAGAGCCTTTAAAGGTGGCAATTCACAGCAATACATGGTACATTTCAGTGTATTGGTCTGTCTCTTCTCACGCAATGGTTTCTCAAACCTAACTGCAGCTTACATTCCTGTCTAGACAAATGTACAAAATAAATGTATTGAAAAAGTATATAGGTAAACATAGCTCCTGCATTACTTTCAGAAAACGACACATGATAGAAACCTGTTACCTATCAAATACAGCAGTGAAACTTTGTTTAAACTAAACTACATATTAGTTCCAGAGGAATAAAACAGCTGTTCAATATTACCTTAAGCCGCCCATACATTGCATGAGGCCAGCAGATTCATACATCAGATAGATCCCCCTCTCATCAAATCTGACCAGAGAGGGATCTTTTGCTGCTAGTTTAGTGCACACAGATTTCCAATAGATTTCAGCATGAAATTCACACTTTTCTGCTGTGGTTTAAAGCTAATGTGACCCCATATTTAAATAAAAAAAAAGGCAGATACTCACCTAAGGAGAGGGAAGGCTCGGTCCTAATGAGCCTTCCCTCTCCTCTCCCAGTGCCCTCCGTGCTGCGTTGTCTCCCCCGTTCGCATCTGCCGCCGCGAGGACTTCGGAAGTCTTCGGGAGCCGAGTCCTCCCGAAGCATTTCCGAAGCCTCCCTTCGGCCGGGAGACAGCGGTATTTGACCGAAACGGTCGAATACCGCTACTGGGGAGCCAGGACAACAATGGGCACCGGGAGAGGAGAGGGAATGCTCTATGGGACCCAGATCATCTCTCTCCTTAGGTGAGTATCTGACTTTTTTTTATTTAAAAACGAGTTCCCATTAGCTGTAAGCTAGAAAGGGGTAATTAACTCATGTGTATCCTTACTAATCAGGTCAGAAGTTTGTTGGACAACATCATACACTATATTTTTTTTCTGCTTTGGGGAAGCCCCAGCATTGATCTTCTGCTTTCTATGCCCAGCTCCTGTTAAACTTGGAGTCTTACTTATACACTGTTAATATTGGTCCAACTCCTCTTGTTATATTATCCATAAGATACGTCATACTTAAAGCTAAAGGGAACCGGTTTTAAATAAAAAAATCAGATACTCACCTAAGGAGAGGGAGGCTCTGGGTCCCATAGAGCATTCCCTCTCCTCTCCCGGTGCCCGCTGTTGTCCTGGCTCCCCAGTAGCGGTATTCGACCATTTTGGTCAAATACCGCTGTCTCACGGCCGAAGGGAGGCTTCGTAAACCCCCGAAGACGGGCCGTTCTACACTGCGCACGCGCGCCCTCTATGACGCACTCGCGTGTGCGCCACCTGTCTTCGGGAGGACTCGGCTCCTGAAGACTTCCGAAGTCCCCGCGAACGGGGGAGACAGCGCAGCACGGAGGGCACCGGGAGAGGAGAGGGAAGGCTCATTAGGACCGAGCCTTCCCTCTCCTTAGGTGAGTATCTGCTTTTTTTTATTTAAATATGGGGTCACATTAGATTTAAATATCAATCCGGAGGAACCTTACCCTAATAATTTGATGTCTCTTTCACATAGGCGGTTGCAAGCGGTGCATCTACCACTTGTGAACTGCTTGCATGGATCTGCCAGGTGATTACAGGCAGCTGCAAGCACACAGCCTGGGTGAGGGGCAATGTGCCTGTCCACTGCATGTATATCTGACTGGGCAGCAGCTGCCCATTAGATGTTAATTGCAGCATTTTTCTGCTACCTACATAGTGTATCAACCATTGGGGTGTGGGTATTACAAATATTGCCATTTTATTGGGTTACACATGAACTGGATGGCACTTGTTACCTAGCAGGCTGACCACTGAACTGTGCAGCAAATCTGTGTGAATTAGCCCTTTCAAGTACACATTAAAATGTTTTAATACTGTAACCTGTTCCCACAAACTGCACAGTTTGCAGTGTGATCCATCAAACAGGTGCATTCTGTCACTCAGTGGCGGGCAGGGGCGTTGCTAGGCTCCTAAGAGATCTGGGGCACTTTTGGGCACTCCAGTGTGGCCACGCACCAGAATGTGGGTGTGGTCATGGTTGGAGCCAAATTTACATGAACTTAACAGCAGTCTAAGTAGGCTTGCACAGCAAAATGTTGGATGAAGCCCCCTCTCCATACACCCCCCCACCCCCAAAGAAAGCACCATACCACATAAATAGGCAGTGTCACTCAAACATAACTAGGCAGAGTTATCTGGCTTTTGTACTGGCTGGACTGGCTTTCTGCTGGGTGGGCTGGCTATCTGGCAATCCCCCATAGCATTCTATCAGCTTCTAGTGGACCCCCTCTCATGTTCCCACGGGCCTCTCATTGAGGCACCACAAGTTCCAGCATGCCTCCATAGATGAACCACAGCTCCTTGCATGCCACCATAAAGGCATCACAGCACCCAGCATGGCAACACAGCAGCATTCATACCCCCAACTGATGCACCACAGCTCCCATCATGCCCGCCCTTGAGGCACCACAGCTGACTCTGCCTGGGTGACATCCGGGGCACCCCAGAATAGATCGGGGGCACATGCCACTGATCTTTGGGGCTGCCTACCAATGCCCCTGGTGGCGGGTTCACGGTACAACTTACTTGGCAGTGACTGGTAAAGAGCCAATCAAAGTGCCTGTGGATGAATGATCATGGCTTCAGCCAGAAGCTGAGTTAACATTTACCACGTAAGTACCAGTGGTCACTGCCCCCTTAAAGGAATACTTAAGCCAACTAAAAAAAAAAAAGAGATTCCCTTACCTGGGGATTCTACCAGCCAGCTGCAGCCGTCCTGTGCCCGTGTTGGTCCTCAACGATCCTCCGTTCTCCCGCCCCAGTGCAATTTTGGTTTCGCTGACTGGGGGTTGGCGGGCCACTGCGCCAGCGTGGCTCTGGCCACATGTATCCTTGCTCATGTTCCCTTCTGCAATAGTGTCCTGCGCAGGCTCTTTTTTTTAGTTGGCTTAAAGGACCAGAGACCGGTGGTACAAGAAACCACCGAATACCTCAGAATCGCCGCACATACCCGCCACAACCACTGTCTACACCAGAGACCGCTGGTACAAGAAAGCGCCGAATTGCTGCACATACCCACCGCAACCACTGTCCACGAGTGAGCTGTGGCAGGCAGAGTACGCGCAGCAGGGGTGAGGTAAAATCTATGCCCTGGCAGGTATTAGAGGATCAAAACAGGGCATATCCTTTAATCACCACGATTAAAGTTAAAGGGACACAACACAAACACTTCCTGTAAACACAGGATAAATGTGTACTGATATCTAGTGGACAAATGGTAAAACTACATTAAAATACATTTTTAAAAAAATCATTTTTAGTCATTAACCCTTTCTGCCCCTTCCCCACCCCTATAGTTAGCAATATATAACAATTGTATTGAAAAAAAAAAGGCCAAAGTGACAGCATTACAAAAAAACATAAAAAGTTACCTTAGGGACTCCTCTTTTTTAATATGTATGTCATGAAAGTATATTACTGTAACTTCTGCAAATATGGGCTTGTAACTATTGATAGGGTACAGTGAGAAAGCAGAAAACAAAAACAAAACAAATATTTTGTCGCTGTACATTGTACTAGGAACATAATTTAAATATTGTAATGACCAGGACAAATGGGCAAATAAAATGTGTGGGTTTTATCTAGAGTAGAATTGTTTATTTTAAAAATATAGGGTAGGTTGAATTGTAGAAAGTGTATTTTTTTTGTTTTTCCATATAAAATGCATACAAAATAATAATAATAATAATAAAAAAAGAAAAGTAATTCCTGAACACAAATATCACCCACATAAAAAGCCTGATTTGTGGCAAAAAAAAGCTATAGATCATTAATGTGTCATAAGCAGTGATGACTTTATGCCCAAATGAATGGGAGAAGCACTTGAATGTAAAAATGGCTCTTGGCAGGAAGGGTAAAACAGCATGTGGCACGACATGAATAAAGGTCAATCAGTAGTAAACATTGTCTTACCTTTCCCAGGAAATCATTTTTACTGACTAAATCCCAGTCCCAGACCTCTATTGATAACTTCTCAGTAAAGGATTCATCTAAATCAAATTCAAAAGCTTCATTCCATCGTGGATAACATGATTTTTTCACAACCTGTGAATATAAAAATCTTTAACTAAGTAAAACATACGGAAAGGCGCAGGATGACTCTCTGCATGTAATGATGATGTGCAGATTGCAGTAATAAGTAGCAACTGCTTACATTTCTGTTAACTGAAGAAACATCCATAAGAGAATGTCATGCAGATCTCCGAACCATAGTTCTTTGCATTGCCTTCTGTCCTCTACTGCTATTAATATTCATCAATGCTAATACAGAATTTAGTAACACCATACCACATCAATCAGGATCTAATATTAGTACAAGAAGCTAATATCACACTAGTTGGGAAAGTTTACTGTATTATCCATGATTACTGCTCTCCATACGATTTGACATTAATTTCTGTTAAACATGTTATTCTCTAGCAGTGTGTAGCAAACACCCAGCAGAGGGAATAGTGATCAATTACCTGGACTTTTAATTGGGACACTGGATACTTAAAATTCCTCAAAGTGGCACTATCATAGACCCCTTTTAGTAAAGGAAACAAGGTGGATCAGGATGTGGGGCACTATAGGCAGGGGAGTTTTAAAGAGGAACTGTCAGCCATACTATCTCACAAAACACATATATAAGCAGATAAATACTTGCTCTACTTACGTTTTGATTTTAGTGATTTTTCTATAATAAAAAAATGAGAAAATCCTTCTTAGTATTCTCCATTTTAACTGTGTCTATCTTGAAGCCAATCCCGATGTAATTCCTCCCTTACTCTCCTCTGCCTGATTGTGTATGCATTGCCCACCCTCCTCCCAGTCTTCAGGCACTCCCACCTAGCTCTGCAATAGAAAGTGCACTGTCTCAGCATGAGAAATATTGGCCAATCAGAAAAGAACAGAGGTGTAGAAGGGGAAAACAGGAGGGGAAAGAAGCTCCACACAATCAGGCTGCATTAGTTAAGTCTGAGAAAAAAGTAAAGAAGCAAAAAAGACAACCCAGCATGCCTTGCAACTTCCTTTGTGCAGCAATGTACCAAATAAGAGTCAGGTAAACTGGGAAATAATCATTTATCAACAAGAAAAGTAATAGTGATTTTTAACTTTTGGATTGCCTGTTTAGCAACCTTATTACTTGTTTACCAGAAAAAAAATAAAGAATTGATTTTTGATTTTATGCCCAACAGTTACACTTTAAAGCGGACCTGAACTCAGAACGTCCTCTCTGCTCTAAAAAGATACACAACACCATAATAACCTTTAAAAAATATTTATTTGTTACAGTTGATACAAATCCTAAAATAAATCTTCACAGTTTCTACTTCCTGATTCATGGAAGCTGACATATTGTTAACAGCATGTGCTTTCAAACGAGCTCATCAGCTATCTCTGCCATGGCAGTCATGTGAAAGATTGAATTACAACGTGTGATTAGAAACAAATGAGGGGGAATTAAACAGGCTAAACCAGGCATGGGCAAACTTGGCCCTCCAGTTGTTAAGGAACTACAAATCCCACAATGCATTTGCCTTTATGAGTCATGACTGTGGCTGTCAGACTCCTGCAATGCATTGTGGGACTTGTAGTTCCTCAAAAGCTGGAGGGCCAAATTTGCCCATGCCTGGGATAAACTCTCTAAATACATACAGGGTACATTTCTCTATGTTTCCCTTCTGTCCTGTTTAAGAGTTCAGGTCCACTTTAAGCAAGAATTATGACTTTTGGCCACGTATCTAGCCTTTTTTGCTTTTTTAAACTTTTTCTGTATGTGGATTGCATTGGTGTTTACTGGAATGTCTGTGCGGCTACAATGGTTATAATCTGTTATATCTGACATTATTTCATGCTGCAGTGTATGCATTGGGTCATTCATAGGGATCCATTGTGGTTGTACTCAGTTGCTGTATGTTGTTTCAGATAGCAGCTCAAATTGCAGAGATTCTACATCTTACTATTGAGCGTCATGTTGTCATGATGACGGGCTGTGAGAGCATGATTGGCTGCTTCAGCTGGAGCGCCTGCGCCTTGATTGGCTGCTTGACATGCATCATGTTTGCGTTACGTGTGGAGTGATGTGTGGACCTTAAACCAGAAGATAAGCGACGAGTGCCCTGAACTCCTGAACTTAACATCAATCCTTTATTTCTGTGAAAATCTAAGCATGCATTCAAAACACTGATTTATAGGACTTTCAAGGTAGATATTTTACCCATTTAGGTCACATAGATCACCCTAGTTATATAAAAATTGAGGGGATGCTTTTGATGTGTAGAACCATTAATATTTTGAACTATAAAGAATCAAGAAGCCCCCTTACAGATAAAACATATTCCAAGCACAATTTTGTATTCCTAAAATAGATGTAATTTCAAAGTATTTAACGTCATATAGCCAGGACGTTACCCTCATAATGCAACATGAGTGAATCATTTGGCTTTTTATCAAAAAGAGCTTTGATTACTCATGACATCACTGAGTAACCTGTAACACCCTCTGCTTTTTGTTTTAGCAATGGACTGCATTTTAGCAGATCAGACAAAAAAATAATTACCATTTTCCAAAATAGTTGACATTGGTTTACTTTGGACAATTTTTCCCAATCAATGACAGCTTTACATAAATAGCAAAATGTACGTGAGCAACTATATGAATGTAATTTGTACAGTGTCATCAAAGTGTGTTTATCACTTATTACAGGTATACTGTGCAGTCACATTCAAGTCTCTGAATGTTTTATTTGACATAAAATAACATAAAGAGGACAAGCATTGTAATGCTATAAGAATAATGCTATATGGAGTGATTATCATGATTTTTCAGGAGGTTTAATCAATATTACATTTCATTGCTGTAACAAAACACAAACATGTCCTGTATAGAACAAGTATTACTGATTCTTTCAGATAAATATATTTGACTTTAAGCCTTTATTTTCCAAAACAGCACTCGCAAGCTTGCAAGCAGAAATATACTGAAAATATAACATTGTATAAACTTACTGAGCTCTCTTGTGTTTTGCCATTGTACTGTACTCTGACAAACGGGTCCGAAGCTCCATTTCTGTCTTTTCTTGCCAAGTCTCTGAAAGATAAAAAAGGAAGCTATCAGTTATAAATAATAAGGGATGATGGATGGAGTTCATATGGATCTTGGCTTTCTACCTCTAGGAGGATAAACCTTTATCAATGAAAGCAAGAAATGCAAACATGGTCCCATGTATGGATTACATCAGACTTCAGCACTGGTTCATAGTAAAGTTATGGGGCTACATAGGAATTTACTATATTGGTAACAGGCACCGTAGAGTCTTATAAGTGCTCAGTATTGTATGTTGATCTTATAATGTTGTAACATAAAAAGACAGGAAAATTTATGTAATGTAAAAAAAAAAAAAAAAGACCCGGTGGAATGCCTCATAACTAATTAGTTTACTTTGCAATGAATGACAATCGCAGAATGAGAATCGCTCTCTGAACGAGAATTGTGGCAAAATAGCTATGTTTTTGCACCAATTTCCAGTGTGAAACAGGGCCCTGAGCAATCTGGATAAACTTGGGTATCAATATAAGAAAAAAGGGGTGTGTCTTCAACTACGGGGATAAGAAACAGAGACCCTCTAGCCCTGCGCACTAGTAGTAAACATGATTCTTCCCATGCTGCACGAGGCACTTCTTCTACATGACACTGACAGGGTAAGAGGATTTGTTTGCTATGTTTTCTGCACTATTTTCAGTTAAATATAGGGTTAGTGTGATTTGCACATCAATGTATTCTGTTTTGATCTATATTTTTCACAGCATAACAATTGCGGTTTAGGAGCAAGATTGCATAATTTTAGTCTACAACACACTGTATATCCAATAACTAATACTTAATGGCTGACAAACAAAAAACCTCTTATAATTGAAAAATAAATACAGCCAACACCCAATGAAGTGGAGTCCCAGACAATACCATCTGACATACGATACCTTTTAGGAAAGCAAAAACGTTTGTATTTGGCCAAAATAGATTTAAAGATCTGCAGCGTCTATTCCCATTGTTTTCAATGGCATTTAGGTGACCTCTGCACGATGAATTAAATGTGTGCTTGAGGGCACTTCATAAAATGATATAATCTTATTTTCTAGGTCAGCAGATGAACAAATTCTGATAAGCGCTTCCTAACGGTGATAAACCAGGAAAGATGTCCTCTAGAAAAATCCCTTACTGAGATTACTGTAAATGAAGGACATATTTACTTGATGGTATCTGGACACAGGAAGTAAAAGTCAAACAGCTGGATGAAGACTAACAAATGTCAGTGGAAAACTGCCAAGGTTTCTATATAACATGATCAATATACATAATGCAATCCAATCGTGACCAGATCAGGTCATTTAGGCAGATTGGCAGACATCTATTATCAATAATTTGGTGCACAGGCAATGAGTTGGTGTCACGGTCAGTTACCCGTCCTGGCGAGTCGGCTGGTACAGATGTAAACAGGTGTTCTTGCACATCTGGGGCCTGATTCACAAAGCGGTGCTAACAGTTAGCACCCTGGTGAAAAGCCCTTTATCATGCCTAAACTCAGTTTAGGCATGATAAGTTTAGGGGCTCGATTCACCAAGCGGTGCAAAGTGTTAGCACCGTGGTGAAAAGGCCCTTATCACGCCTAAACTCAGTTTAGGCATGATAAGAAGGGCTTCGCGCGAAGTTACCGCGCGAACGCGCGTTCGCGCGTACGCGCGTAAGTGCGCGCGCAGCACCCGACGCTTCGCGCGAAGCTCCCATTAAACCCTATGGGACTTTGCGCGCGCTCTCACGCGCGTACGCGCGAACGCGCGTTCGCGCGGTAACTTCGCGCGAAGAGCAGGAAAAATCGGTGATAACTCAGTGGTGAAAAGGTCATCACGCCTAAAGTCTTTTAGGCGTGATAACTGGGTTATCACCGCTTTGTGAATCGAGCCCTAGGTGTGATAAGTTTAGGTGTGATAAGTTTAGGCATGATAAGTTTAGGTGTGATAAGTTTAGGCATGATGGGCTCGATTCACAAAGCGGTGCTAACCCAGTTAGAGACTTTAGGCATGATAACCATTGCACCACTCTGGTGAAAAGCCAGTTTAGGTGTGATAAGTTTAGGCATGATAAGTTTAGGTGTGATAAGTTTAGGCATGCTAAGTTTAGATAAGTTTAGATCGCTTGCAAAGTCCCGCACGCAAAGCAGCGCCATTAAACTTTATACGAAGTGCACCAGTCTTTGCTAGCGTAAAACTTTTGATCAGCTGTGCACTGCGGTGCTAACCCAGTTGGTGCTTAAACTTATCACACCTAAACTTATCACACCTAAACTTATCATGCCTAAACTTATCACACCTAAACTTATCACACCTAAACTTATCATGCCTAAACTGAGTTTAGGCATGATAAAGGGCTTTTCACTAGCGTGCTAACTGTTAGCACCGCTTTGTGAATCAGGCCCGATAAGTTTAAGCACCAACTGCGTTAGCACCGCAGTGCATAGCTGATCAAAAGTTTTGCGCTAGCAAAGTCTGGTGCACTTTGCATAGAGTTTAATGGCGCTGCTTTGCGTGCGGGACTTTGCATGCTATCTACACTTATCTAAACTTAGCATGCCTAAACTTATCACACCTAGGGCTCGATTCACCAAGCGGTGCAAAGTGTTAGCACCGTGGTGAAAAGGCCCTTATCACGCCTAAACTCAGTTTAGGCATGATAAGAAGGGCTTCGCGCGAAGTTACCGCGCGTACGCGCGTTCGCGCGTAGGCGCGTAAGTGCGCGCGCAGCACCCGACGCTTCGCGCGAAGCTCCCATTAAACCCTATGGGACTTTGCGCGCGCTCTCACGCGCGTACGCGCGAACGCGCGTTCGCGCGGTAACTTCGCGCGAAGAGCAGGAAAAAGCGGTGATAACTCAGTGGTGAAAAGGTCATCACGCCTAAAGTCCTTTAGGCGTGATAACTGAGTTATCACCGCTTGGTGAATCGAGGCCCTAGGGCTCGATTCACAAAGCGGTGCTAACACAGTTAGAGACTTTAGGCATGATAACCATTGCACCACGCTGGTGAAAAGCCAGTTTAGGTGTGATAAGTTTAGGTGTGATAAGTTTAGGTGTGATAAGTTTAGCCATGATAAGTTTGGATAAGTTTAGATCGCGCGCAAAGTCCCGTACGCAAAGCAGCGCCATTAAACTTTATGCGAAGTGCACCAGACTTTGCTAGCGCAAAACTTTTGATCAGCTGTGCACTGCGGTGCTAACCCAGTTGGTGCTTAAACTTATCACTCCTAAACTTACCACACCTAAACTTATCATGCCTAAACTTATCACACCTAAACTTATCACACCTAAACTTATCATGCCTAAACTGAGTTTAGGCATGATAAAGGGCTTTTCACCATGGTGCTAACTGTTAGCACCGCTTTGTGAATCAGGCCCCTAAACTTAAGACACCTAGGGCTCGATTCACCAAGCGGTGATAACCCAGTTATCACGCCTAAAAGACTTTAGGCGTGATGACCTTTTCACCACTGAGTTATCACCGCTTTTTCCTGCTCTTCGCGCGAAGTTACCGCGCGAACGCGCGTTCGCGCGTTCGCGCGTGAGAGCGCGCGCAAAGTCCCATAGGGCTTAATGGGAGCTTCGCGCGAAGCGGGGACGCTGCGCGCGCACGCGCGCGGTTGCGCGCGCAACTTCGCGCGAGTTTCTTCTTATCATGCCTAAAGTGACTTTAGGCGTGATAAGGGCCTTTTCACCACGGTGCTAACACTTTGCACCGCTTGGTGAATCGAGCCCCTAGGGCTCGATTCACAAAGCGGTGCTAACCCAGTTAGAGACTTTAGGCATGATAACCATTGCACCACTCTGGTGAAAAGCCAGTTTAGGTGTGATAAGTTTAGGCATGATAAGTTTAGGTGTGATAAGTTTAGGCATGCTAAGTTTAGATAAGTTTAGATCGCTTGCAAAGTCCCGCACGCAAAGCAGCGCCATTAAACTTTATACGAAGTGCACCAGTCTTTGCTAGCGTAAAACTTTTGATCAGCTGTGCACTGCGGTGCTAACGCAGTTGGCGCTTAAACTTATCACACCTAAACTTATCACACCTAAACTTATCATGCCTAAACTTATCACACCTAAACTTATCACACCTAAACTTATCGGGCCTGATTCACAAAGCGGTGCTAACAGTTAGCACGCTGGTGAAAAGCCCTTTATCATGCCTAAACTCAGTTTAGGCATGATAAGTTTAGGTGTGATAAGTTTAGGTGTGATAAGTTTAGGCATGATAAGTTTAGGTGTGATAAGTTTAGGCATGATAAGTTTAAGCGCCAACTGCGTTAGCACCGCATTGCACAGCTGATCAAATGTTTTACGCTAGCAAAGTCTGGTGCACTTCGTATAAAGTTTAATGGCGCTGCTTTGCGCGCGGGACTTTGCAAGCGATCTAAACTTATCTAAACTTATCATGCCTAAACTTATCACACCTAAACTTATCACGCCTAAACTTTTCACACCTAAACTGGCTTTTCACCAGCGTGGTGCAATGGTTATCATGCCTAAAGTCTCTAACTGGTTTAGCACCTCTGTGTGAATCGAGCCCATCATGCCTAAACTGAGTTTAGGCATGATAAAGGGCTTTTCACCAGGGTGCTAACTGTTAGCACCGCTTTGTGAATCAGGCCCCTAGGGCTCGATTCACAAAGCGGTGCTAGCCCAGTTAGAGACTTTAGGCATGATAACCATTGCACCACGCTGGTGAAAAGCCAGTTTAGGCTTGATAAGTTTAGGGGCCTGATTCACAAAGCGGTGCTAACCCAGTTAGCACGCCTAAAAGACTTTAGGCATGATAACCATTGCACCATGCTGGTGAAAAGCCAGTTTAGGCGTGATAAGTTTAGGTGTGATAAGTTTAGGCATGATAAGTTTAGGCATGCTAAGTTTAGATAAGTTTAGATCGCACGCAAAGTCCCGCACGCAAAGCAGCACCATTAAACTCTATGCGAAGTGCACCAGACTTTGCTAGCGTAAAACTTTTGATCAGCTGTGCACTGCGGTGCTAACCCAGTTGGTGCTTAAACTTATCATGCCTAAACTTATCACACCTAAACTTAACATGCCTAAACTTATCACACCTAAACTTATCACACCTAAACTTATCATGCCTAAACTGAGTTTAGGCATGATAAAGGGCTTTTCACCAGCGTGATAACTGTTAGCACCGCTTTGTGAATCAGGCCCCAGGTGTGATAAGTTTAGGTGTGATAAGTTTAGGCATGCTAAGTTTAGATAAGTGTAGATAGCGTGCAAAGTCCCGCACGCAAAGCAGCGCCATTAAACTCTATGCGAAGTGCACCAGACTTTGCTAGCGCAAAACTTTTGATCAGCTGTGCACTGCGGTGCTAACGCAGTTGGTGCTTAAACTTATCATGCCTAAACTTATCACACCTAAACTTATCATGCCTAAACTTATCACACCTAAACTTATCACACCTAAACTTATCATGCCTAAACTGAGTTTAGGTGTGATAAAGGGCTTTTCACCAGCGTGCTAACTGTTAGCACCGCTTTGTGAATCAGGCCCCTAAACTAGCTTTTCACCAGCGTGGTGCAATGGTTATCATGCCTAAAGTCTCTAACTGGGTTAGCACCGCTTTGTGAATCGAGCCCCTGGTCTGGATCCTACAGTATGCGTTATGCATTGGGGCATAAGCACTGGCGCCATAAGGCGTTAATGTAGCCACTGTGCACATATGACCGTGAATTGGCGTCTGTTTGTACATGCTTTCCTGTTTGGGTACGTGTGCACACCTGTTCTTTTTAAAAAACAACAAGTTCTTTTATTATGTCTTTCTGCAAGAGGTTGATGAAAATCCTTCCTTCCCCACCTCCAGAGTAGAGATCTGCAGCAGGTCGGGTACCCGCGGGTAACCCGAAATGCGGGTCTGGTTCGGGTACCCGAATTGATTTAGGGTGCGGGTCGGGTGCATGTAGCGAGTTGCGGGTGCGGGTAGGGTTGCGGGTAGCGGTCTGCGGGTACGGGTAGTGAAAGCAAGCTAAAAACCTTCTTTAGCTTTGGTTTGTGTATAAAAATAGGTTTTATTAACTTTACAGCTCCCCAATGTTACTTTAAATGTGCACTTTAGAAGAAAATGTAAAAAAGCGGGTCGCGGGTAGCGGGCCGCGGGTAGCGGTTCTGCGGGTGCGGGTCGGGTTGCGGGTATCAAATTCACCAGAAAGCAGGTCGCGGGTCGGGTGCGGGTAGCGGGTCGCGGGTGCGGGTCGGGTGCGGGTATGAAAAAGTGGACCCGCGCAGTCCTCTACTCCAGAGACCAGGTAGAGGTGGGGGTAATAGTATGGAGGGGAAAGCAGAGGGACCTATGGTAGGATCTGAAGCTCTTTTTATTGAAGGGGATCCCAGATAGCTGGTGTGACCCAAGTAAGTCTCACAAAAAGTCAAAAACAAAAAAACAACAACAAAATAAACACTTAACTTGAAAAACGACTCAGAAAAAAATGACACACGAGAAAAAAAATAATGTTCCATGCCATATTTCACTGCTATAGATGTGGCAAAGCTATCATATGAAAAAAATGCAGTGCAACACCAGTAAAGGGGCTAATAAGAAATTTGCAAACATACAATGTTGTCATTTTCATGTTAAAGATACAAACATTTTTATTGTTAGAAAAAAAATGCAAACATTTTAAATCAGAATCAGATTTTTCGCCAAGTACAATGAGGGTCGTACCTGGAAATGGTCATGGTACATACAGGGTCATTCATGGAACAATATAAGCACACAATTTTACCATCGTAGAGCAAAACATACATAGACAGCATTACAGAAGCATAACAGGTAAAGAGAAAAAAAAAAAGGGGGGGGGGGGGGGTATTAGAAGGGTAGTTTGAGTGCTGATTGAGCAGAGCTATTTGTAGCACAATATTGATGAGAAGATTTCATTGTGGGCCAGGAACAAGTTAATCATTGGTGTAGGAGAGTCATGCTCAGCTGGGGGTAGCCCAATGAGCCAGACCAAGGGGTTGTCGTGATGGAGTAGGGGCCAGTTGTAGTACTGGCTAACTAGATCTTTTATCTTTGGTTGACCTTCGAAGGGTTGATCACAGCGCAATGTCTATGACTAGTAATAATATAGGGGACTGTTTTTTTGTTAAGTATGATGATCATAATACTTGATGAAGAGAACAAAAGATTTTGAAATTTTGCATCTGCCAAGACATTTACCTAAGTAACAGAATGTATCACCTGTTACAACAACTATGTTCATGGCTGTCCTAGAAGTAAAAAACAAAATCTTCCTCAAAGATCATGAAAAGCAGCAGGATACACAGGGGGTAGAGGAACTAGGCCCTTTAGAAACAGCACCACACATATAGAGTAATGAAAAGATATAGGCAATTTATTCAATACAATAACATCACTATACACATAAAAACAATTAAAACACATATGCCACCTGTGTAATCAATAACCATGAAATAGCAGCACTCAATGGATCAATGTGAATATACTTGTCATAGATCAACCTCAGGGGTGCTCACATAAGAGCCACCCGCTGGGTATGAACCCGGGTTCAATTGTAAACCAGATGCAAGCCTAATTTTGGACAAATGCTGTTGGATCCTAGTTTTTAAAGCATTCTTTGTTTGACCTACATAAATTCTTGGACAACTACACTCCAAGGCATATATAACACCTCGGGTCCTACAATTGACATAATGTTCAATTTTAAATTGTTTGGATTGTATTGGATTTGTAATCGACAATTGTCTCTGCATAAAAGGACACACATTGCAAGATAACTTTCAGAGATGCGGTGCCCTTGAGTATGGCCAACAACTGAGCTAAAGTGGCTAGAACAAAGTTTATCTTTTAATGATGGGCACTTTTTGGCCGTCACAGACGGGTGAGCGGTAATATGATTAGCCAGATCAGGGTCAGCTTGTAGAATTGGCCATGCATGCTGTAATGCTTTGTATATATCTGGCCACCTGTTATTAAAAGTAGTGCTTAATCTCACCAAATTAGATTGAATCTTTGGTCTACTATTGATCAAGTCTATACGGTCCTTGGCCTTGGCGACATGGAAAGCTTTCGGATGATGAGGCGCGTGCGCGCTATGATGACGCATGCGCTCCACGCGGACATTTTTGACGCGTCATGCGGACACGTGACACCCACCCCCTCCACTATATAACTTGGCGTTCTTCGCCATTTTTAACACACGGAGATTCCCCAGCTCTTGACAAATCGGCGTAATAGCCGCGGAACCGGTGGAGACATCCGCCTGGGGTCCTTCTTCTCTCTGCCAGCCTGATGTTGCGCTCTTATCCTGATAAGTATATTGCACATGTGTCCTCCGTGGTTCTTGTCCAGTATGCAGTGTCATAGTCACTTTTGTTAAGTGTGTTTCAGCCTCACTGGTATTGTGTAATCACTTAGGATTGGTTGATCATATTGCATCGTTTGTATCATTGCATCATATTGATAGCATTTAGCACTGTATTGGGAGTTACTGTCATTAGGACAGATTTGCACTTTATCACTAGTGTACTGGTTTACAATTGAACCCGGGTTCATACCCAGCGGGTGGCTCTTATGTGAGCACCCCTGAGGTTGATCTATGACAAGTATATTCACATTGATCCATTGAGTGCTGCTATTTCATGGTTATTGATTACACAGGTGGCATATGTGTTTTAATTGTTTTTATGTGTATAGTGATGTTATTGTATTGAATAAATTGCCTATATCTTTTCATTACTCTATATGTGTGGTGCTGTTTCTAAAGGGCCTAGTTCCTCTACCCCCTGTGCATTCAATTTTGGTCCTAGCACACACATCAATAGTGTTGCAGAGATATTCCTCTCTTACAGAAAAGCAGCAGGATACTACTGATAGGCGAATATTAAAAAGACGACAGTTTAGTTAATAAAATCAATATCTGAAGAATCTGAAGCCACAGCACAATTTGTTAAATAGAGTGTGACTCTCCCTATGAAAGTGCCATTTACTGGATTTTATGAGTAGTCACATAGTCACATGAAAATGTTAACACACAAACATTCGTTGGTAAATTAATTCTCTCTTCTTCGCTGATAATGGCCTCGATTCATAAACAGCAGTGCGATAAAAAAATCTTGTCGGGAAAATACAGCACTCGGTATTTTCCCGGTCTGTGTGCTAATTCATAAAGATTTCCCCAGCTGCCCTTGGAGGTCGGTAAATTACCGCAGCCCATTGAGCGGTAGAGTAGAGCAGTGTCTCGATTCTCTCTTTGCCCTGCAGAAATGAATCACACAGACGGCTCTCTCTGCCTCTCTCCACTGATGACTCAGACAGATGAGTCACACAGTCTTTCCCTGCCTGCAGAAATGATTCACACAGATGGCTCTCTCCACTGATGACTCAGACAGATGAGTCACACAGTCTTTCCCTGCCTGCAGAAATGATTCACACAGAGGGCTCTCTGGCTCTCTCCACTGATGACTCAAACAGACTTCGTCTCTCTGCACTTTTGCATTCATCAGAGCTGTTGGTAACTTGTTATCGCCTCACTAGAGGTGTCGGTAACCACCACCAGGCTTACCCCTTGTTGAAGGCTTTATGAATTGACATTTGCTGACAATTTACTGACATGTGTTGTCAGTAACTGCAGCCAAGTCGGTAATTTATCTCCCTGGTCGGTAATGTCAGCTTTTCATGCGGTAACAGCCTTTTTAAAATGGACATTTTGGTAAGTGGTCGGTAAAGTCTGCTGTTTTCAGCTTTATGAATCGAGGCCCTTGTGTGCTTAGATAAGCAGCATAAGCTTGGCCTTGGGTGAAACTGTCAGTAGCTATAATAAGTTGAAATCATATAAATACAATATCCCTTAGATACATTAATACATTGAGCGCGGTAGATATGAAGGAGGATTGTCCGGGGAGCTGCACACCAGAATCTGGCCGAGTGAGGAGACTTCTGCCAGGTGAGTACATTTTTTTTTTTTGCAGGTGAAAAGCTTCCCTCATTACGTTTATTTTCTCGTGAAAAGCTGCCATCATTGCGTTTATTTTCTGGTGAAATGCTGCCCTCATTGCGTTTATTTTCTGGTGAGAAGCTGCCCTCATTGCGTTTATTTTCTGGTGAAAAGCTGCCCTCATTGCGTTTATTTTCTGGTGAAATGCTGCCTTCATTGCGTTTATTTTCTGGTGAAAAGCTGCCCTCATTGCGTTTATTTTCTGGTGAAATGCTGCCTTCATTGCGTTTATTTTCTGGTGAAAAGATGCCCTCATTGCGTTTATTTTCTGGTGAAATGCTGCCCTCATTGCGTTTATTTTGAACCCAGAAAAATCTGGTCACTGTAGGTTTGAGGGCCTGGTATTCGTCATCTCTTCTGGGGGGGGTCATTTTGTTCAAATTGGCGTGTTGGCACTTTACGAGAGACAAGAGACTTTTGAGTTTGAAGTTTGGGCACTCAGTCTTGAAACTTTTGATTTTGAAGTTTTGAGTTTGAACTTTTGAGTTTGAAGTTTGGGCACTCAGTCTTGAAAAGGTTTGCCACCACCGGCCTATAGTGATGCAGCGTATATGGGCAATCTGAGTCAAATATCCATTTGTGGGCACATTGCATGTAAAAAGTCCTTAGGACAATCAAATGCAAATAGTATGAAACATATCAGATAGTTCAACAGTGTGGTGAAGGGGCAAATCCCACCAAGTATTACCCAGACAGACGGCGTCGTTTCGAACAACAGTGTTCTTTCTCAAAGGGTGCAAGCAGATGCGGCAAACTGAAGCAGTTATTGCGGCGGAGATATCCTCGGCTATCACTGCTTCAGTTTGCCGCATCTGCTTGCACCATTTGAAAAAGAACACTCTGTTGTTCAAAACGACGCAGTCTGTCTGGGTAATACTTGCCGGGGTTTGCCCCTTCCCCACGCTGTGTTGAACTATCTGATATGCTTCATACAATTTGCATTTGATTATCCTAAGGACTTTTTACATGCAATGCGCCCACAAATTGATATTTGACTCAGATTGCGCATATACGCTGCATCTCTATAGGCATAGAGGTTAAGATTTTCTCCTGATCTTTGCATATGTTTGTATTCAAATGTGGACATTGTGGAATTTATGTACCTGAATCTTATATTGTATTTTATACACGTTTTTGATTGTATAGTCCATCTGACTGATTGTGTAGTCCGTGTTATATCTTTGTACAATATACTCCCTTTTTGCAACCAAAATTGCATGGTGTGCGTATCTTAATGTATATATAAGTTACAAAATGCTCACCTTGCTTCAAACACTGTGCAGCGCAGTTTAGGTGGCAAATCAGTATTCAATATTTCAAGCTTCAAGTGTATTTCTCCTTGAACTTCTTCATCAGGATCGATTTCTGTTAAATTCATCCACCCATTGTATCCTATAGAAAACATAACATTACTTAATTTGCAACTATACATTACTCAATTTCAGGGTTGTTTATAATTAAATATTGAATTTACCCAATAAATGATTATAAATGGGCTTTGGCATGATATTCTAATTTTTCGAGTGTCACCTGTAACATCACAACACTGTATAATTGTGTCGGTGGCCAAAAAATCCCGCCATAGAGAATGCTTTTACATTTTGCAACTGAAGAGTGAGAAGAAAAGAAGCAGCATATATTTTAGTACTCCTTTTACAAATCTTTGATAAAGCTTTTACCATGGAACACAATTTACAAAGAACGTTTTGTATTAGTGTGCCTTTAAAGCGGAATATAACCCTGCATTTCAACTTTGCTCTAAAACATTATTTACAGTATATTATATGCAACCAGCATTTTTTTTTTACTAGACCAGCATTGGAAGGGTTACACAGGGCTTTAAAGTCCCTGGAGATTTTTGCAGACGCATCCGAACTTGAGTTAGATACTTTTTGTTTACACAAATGTATCTAAGTGTTTATTGTGACTCATCTCTCTCACTGAGAAGGAGTTGGAGGACAGCCAAAGAGTGTGTAACATTTCTAAATATATACATATAACTAAATAGAATGTAACTATCTGAACGTCTGCACGGAACTTAAAACCTCTGTGTTTAACCCTTCCAATACTGGTCTAGTAAAAAAAAAATGCTTTTTGCATATAATATGCTGTAAATAATGTTTTAGAGCAAAGTTGAAATGCAGGGTTATATTCCGCTTTAAGCAAGCTAGATAATTGTATGTGTACTACAGTGTATTTTATGAGACGCCTTTATGAGCAGCAACTGCAAACATAGCTTTCTCCTTCCAACATTGGAAGCTGTTCAACAAAACAGAGAGGTTCCAGAAATCCATTATACTCCCATAGAACAGTCTGTCCATTGTTCATCTCTGATTTATACATCTTATCCTTGATGAATGAATAAACTCTCCAAAAGAAGTGTGTTGAAATATTATTGTAATAGAAGCAAATTCAGTACAAGCCCTCACCAAATATTAGCTATTCTTTTAAAGTGAGGCTGTCCTGTACTTAGCAAAAATACAATAACACTCTTGTTAAAAAGGCCCAGCTTAACCTTTTGGGGACCGACGTAGGTTGAATCTACGTCCAGCAGGTGGTGCTGCTGTCCTGATTGGACGTTGATTCAACATCCGCACTAACGCACCATTTACGATCCAATTAAATCCGACATATCCGATCAGGATTTGATTCGATTCAATTTGATTTGCCATTGTTTTGCAATGGCAAATTGAATTGAATCGAATCCCAATCGGACATGTCAGATTTAATCGGATCGTAAATAGAATTGTAATCGAATCGCACAAAGAATCGTTTCGTGTAGATTGGGCTTTAGAGATGAGCTTGTTAGCTTCACTCAGGAAAGAGATGTTAAGAGTAAACAAATCACTGAACAATTAACTCAAGTACCAGAAGCTTTGATTTGCTTATTCAATTATTCAAACATCTACCTCCGGAGTAGGAGAAATAAGCTTATTTGGAAGAATGTTTTGGAAGCAGCCATATAACTTTTCTCCAAGGGCATGGGAACCATTTTTTTTAATACATGTGTTCACATGTCTGCTGTATGCTCCCTCTCTATTCATGCATATAAATTCACTCAACAGAAGCACAACAGCTGCTTTAAATGGTCAGCTCACCAGCTCCTTTGGTTTCCAATATCACCTATACGCTGACGATACCCAGATCTACATTTCAGCACCTGACTTGGACACCTTAACAGTTTGTGTCCCAGACTGTCTCAATGCAATCGCCTCCTTCATGTCCTCCCGTTTTTTAAACCTCAATATGAAGAAGACTGAAATAGTAGTCTCCCACCTAACAACTCAATGCCCCTGCAAGACATCTCTATTTCTGTTGATGGCACTTCCATAACACCTGTCCCCCAGGCTCGCTGTCTAGGTGTCATTTTGGACTCAAATCTCTCATTCAAACCACACATTGACAAACTATCCTCCTCTTGCCGCCTCCACATAAAAAACATCTCCCGCAATCGCCCTTTTCTAACACAGGATGCTACCAAACTTCTGGTGCATGTCCTGAATATTTCCCAACTAGACTACTGCAACTCACTGCCCTGCGGCCTCCCTGCCAACCGTTTAGACCCGCTACAGTCTACTGCTGCACGAGTCATCCACCTCTCCTCCCACTTCTCCAGCCCAATCCCCCTCTGTCAGTCCCTTCACTGGCTGCCAGTTACGCAAAGGATACAATTTAAAATCCTTACTCTTGCCTACAAAGCTCTCCACAACATAGCTCCTTCCTATCTTAATCAAACTATTTCCAGACTAGTAAAAAGGCCCGCCCGTTAAAAAATGGGCTCTAGGTCACAGCCGCTACCCCCCGCAATGCGCGAACATACGCG
This sequence comes from Hyperolius riggenbachi, assembly GCF_040937935.1. Lineage (NCBI taxonomy): Eukaryota > Metazoa > Chordata > Amphibia > Anura > Hyperoliidae > Hyperolius > Hyperolius riggenbachi. The sequence goes on along the minus strand of NC_090647.1, from coordinate 272,721,816 downwards.
TCCTGCTTGCTCGTTCCCCACCACTGTCTGAAGTATATGCACACAGGGAGCTGCTTGCTTGGCAGTTGGGAAAAGCTGTTATTTCCCACAATGCAATGCAAAACTCTGTGACCCACAGACAGCAAACTGTCAGGTCCAACCCTCTGTCCTTACTTCCCTGGCTCTGCACATGCTCAGTACAAAAAAGCCAGGGACACACAGAAGGGAAACAGGATGACGCAGGGACAGTTGGGTTTTATTATAGAGGATACCATCCTACACGCAATCTCTGCTCTGCTAACGATATCCTTCTGTCTTCATCCCTGATCACCTCTTCCTACTTCCACTTACAAGACTTCTCTCGATCCTCTCCCCTCCTCTGGAACACTCTCCCTCAATACATCCGCCACTCAACCACACTTACTATTTTTAGGAGCAATCTGAAAACTCACCTCTTCAGGCAAGCCTACTTTCCTACCTAGGACACTGCCCACTAACCACCATTTCTACCACTCCATACACAGCTTCCCTTTACCTATTGTCCTACACCTTAAACGTTTAGACTGTAAGGCCTTTTGACCAGGGCTCTCTTCCCCCTTTTGTCTCACAATGCTGTGTAATGGGTGTACATACTGTACCTCCCACCCCTGTAAAATATGTAGTTAATTTGTTGCTGCTTTAGCTGTTATACCCTTTTGTCTTATATCAACTGTTGTACTGTATACTTTGTATTGTTATACCCTGTATGGTATTGTACAGCGCCACTGAAAATGCTGGCGCTGTGTAAATCAATAATAATAATAGTAATAAATGCATTAAATACAGTGTTTCTGTAATTTGGACGCATGTCTGCGGAGAAAAAAAACCTGTTAAAAATGTAAGTGCATCACAAAATACTTTGTTTTTGTAAACAGAGCTCAATAAATTATCACAATAAATTTTGTTTTTGTAAACGGAGTAAGGCCCCGTTCACACTTGCGGTTCGAGTCCGGGGGTCTGGTGGCCGCAAAAACAAGGCGGCACAAGTTGCGGATCCGGAATGTATCAGTTCCGGCTACAATAAAGTAGCCGGAATTAGATACATTGCAATGCAGGAAAGGCACTGCAAGCATGGGGGATACCGGCGTGTAGTCCGGGCCCCCCAAGTGGCATAGGACCAGTGCTGGAAGCATCCGGTCCTATTGCCAGTATGATGGTAAACATCCGTTTCCCATTGCACAGCATGGCCGCATGCGAAGGGTCAGGATCCGGCCCGGGTCCGCAGCCACACCGGGACGGACTGAAAAATAGCGCATGTTGGAAAAAAAGCCGGATCGTCCCGGAGCTGCGTTCCCGGATCGGATCCGGACGGCGCACGAGTGTGAATGGATACATTGATTAACAATGTATCCATTCACCATGCGCTGTGTACGGAGCGTTCCGGGACCTGGAACGCTAATGTGAACCGGGCCTAAATGTAAGTGTAGCAGAGGTTACTTTTTTTTCTAAAACACTTCTTATTAGTCATATGTGTGGCTTAATCGCCACAACCTCTGCTATAAGTGCAACAATATTCAGCTAAAAGCATCTTATTGAAACTAAGATATAAAAAGATATCTAATCAGTTCTATTTTCGGTTATGTAAAGTTGATATTCTACCTTACTGTAAAAAAAAAAAAATTGATATTCTACAATAATTTGATAATACAATAACATAATTAATGTGATTTTTATTAGGCAAGACACCATTCCTATTCTTACAATGAGGAAAACTTGCTGGTGTGCAGGAAATGCCCTAATAAACTGATAAAAGGATCAATATAGATAAGTTTCCACAGACTCTTTCCTAACATTAAAACTCAATTTTATTTCTTTAAAGTACTCAAGTCTATAATCCAGATTACAATAATAAAGTACAGATGAGTGATGTGTTTGGACATCAAAGTAAGTAGGGACTATGCTGTCTGGTGATGCTACCTGGCCAATTAATTTGCAAAAAACAAAAAACATCGCTACTGAAAATAGCAGAGGTATTTCTGAGCCCCTTACCACACATTTTTGCCCATTTCCTCCTTTTTTTAAATAAATGGTTCTGCTCTTTCTTGGATTTTCTCTGTTCTTTCTGGAAGGTTCTTAACCATATGTAACTCAAACTCCACCTCTTCTACATACCCTACTCCACCTTCTCCATATCCCTGCATTTGCTAATGCACCTGAATGATCTAATTCTATGGTCTCCGCAAACTAGTAAGATCTACCAGGTTTTAATGGTACTTTTATGTACACACAAATCAATTTCTCCACTCCAGACTGGTACTTCCTGTGCTCCAAAATGTACTGAACTCCCAGAATACACCATACAAGGGGGCTAATTTACATCAAATCTACTGAGGGCAAAACTAACAACAATTCTGCTGCTACAATTAATCAAGCTGTATACCTTTTGTTTTACTGATGGAGACTGAGTAGAATGAGACTGAGAATCTGTACTCTAAACTTCTTACAATAAAAAGCATACCATTCTATTCATTATTTTCTCCTGGGCCCCTCTTTGCTGTTTCTGCCACTCCCTGCTGAGATCCTGGCTTGTAATTGCCAGTTTTAGGCAAGGTTTACAAATAAAAAACATGGCTGCTAACCAGCATGTGACAGGCTCAGAGAAGCTCAGTCTGTGACTCATACAGAGCCTGCATGGGGCGTTCTCCACGCCCCATGCAGGCTCTGTATGAGTCACAGGGTGTGCATAACTTCTATCCTATTACAGCAGAGCAGCACATTCCTGCCTGAGTCGACAAAGCCAGCAAAGGAAAGAAGATTAGATTAGATAACAGAGATAATACAGCCACTGTGCAACTAGGAAAGGCTGCAGTAAGACAGACCACATTAGAACAGGTATAGGAACGTATAGGATAGAAGAAATAAGGCTGAACATTTTGTTACAAAGTCTCTTTAAGGAAAGTATTCCAACTCCACTTTGCATACCTCGATATGTGATTCAGACACAACTGAAGGGAAAAGATCAGCACGACAAACCAAATTTTCCCAAAAATGAAGAGCAGTTCAAGCCTCCATATACTTTTCACATCAGTTTCCTATTAAATACCAATTTCTGAATTTTTTTTATTGCAGTTGTGAATAGTGTGGAACAAGGTTAGAGATTTTAGGGGTACTGCTTCCTGTATCTCCACTGAAGAGATATCACCCCTATCCTGTCCCTGGGACCCCCACTGATCTTTGTGGCTTTAATTTGAAAATGGATAGTCCTGGCAGAAAATTAGACATAGCAATTTATTATTATTATTATTTAGTATTTATATAGCGCTGACATCTTCGGCATGGCTGGCTGCACAGAGTATATTGTCTTGTCACTTAACTGTCCTCAGAGGGGTTCACACTCTATTCCCTACCATGGTCCTATGCCTATGTATGTATTGTGTAATACATGTATCGTAGTCTAAAGCCAATTTTGGGTGAAGCTAATTAACTTATCTGTATGTTTTTTAGGATGTGGGAGGAAAGCAGAGTGCCTAGAGGAAACAAGCAGATACAGGGAGAACTTACAAACTCCATGCAGATAGTGCCCTGGCTGGGGTTAGAACCAGGGACCCAGTGCTGCTTCATTACAATTTATGGAAATCCTAAAAAATGAAGTTTATAACTTGGTTTCACTTTGCAGGGAGCACTGAAAGGGTTAAGCCTCAATGTTTACTGTACAGGGAAAGCAGCCTTGTCAGTGCTCCTGCAGTCTATTCACAGCTGTTAATAAGAACTATTTACTGTAGACACTTTGATCTAGTTAAACAAACAGAGAACACAGAGAATAGGATTTGTTCAGCAACTATTAAAGACTTTTCATTGTGTACTGTGCAAAAATTTGGTTCTACTTTAAACTAATATTTGCAAATATATTAACTTCTTAGGATAAGCAGATTTATGTTCCATAACAGCCTGAAAAATGATACATGGTATAGTGTCTGTGCAATCAGATCTCATAAGAATCGCTGGGGATGGTAAGCGTAGTGAAGCACAATGGATCTCTGTTCACTTCCGCCAGTTACTGTATGTGTAGCACAATGTGGAATAAACAGGAACTCTTTCGTAACACGCTCAAATAAAAAACATATTCTAGTCAACGAACCATTCTTTTTTTTTTCTTTTTTATCCCTTCATACATATGATGTGTCTGTGCTTCTAAAGTTTACATGGTCCATTATGTACACATTCCTTATTAGAGATTTCATATCTAAATAAAACAAACAGGCAATCTCTTTTTAACAGCATAAAAATATCCTACCTTTGGGATATTCAGCTAGCATGTTGCGTGTTAAACAGACCTTGCCAATGACATCATCACGGCTAGAAAAAAAAAAAACAGCTCTTGTTAGAAGCAGTAAGATATTATAATTCCGCTTGTCATGGGCTGCTGCATTTTCATTTAGTGAGCGGCTTTCCATTATGGAAATGGCAAATCATCAATGGAAAAACTTATCAGGCAACTATTAATTGTATTGCTTGCAAGGAGCTGATAAGAAAGCTATGTGCATTCATGCTATGAGTTTTCAGTTTCCATAATCATTTGTGACAAAATAAAATAAACTGAAACCTCCAGAAGGAAGCTAAAAAAACAAATAAATTTTAAATAATATTTGTAGCAACATCTAAAGCCCTCTGGAAAGAGGGGAAATACATAATAGAGAAGATTTATCAAACAATGTAAATCGCAGAAAAAAAAGTGTTGATTTCAAACTTCAATGGAGAGTCTGCAAAGGTATGAACTGTGTCTCTTGTTGTGGACAGTGCTGACATTGTAAGAAAGATGGTGGCTTCCACACAGACTAAAAACAAACAGGCCACATCAATCACTTATATTAACCACGTAACCCCACAGGCTATTTTACCCTTACCGCCAAGAGCCATTTTCACCCATCAGCGCTCCGCCCATTCATTGGCCCATAACTATATCACTGTTTATAACACCTAAATGATCTATATCTTGTTTTATTCGCCACAAATTAGGTGTTTTGTCACTTGTTTTCAGTAATTACTTTATTTTCTATGCATCTTAGTGACAAGATTATATATATATATATATATATATATATATATATATATATATATATATACTGTAAAGCGCTGCGTAAGATGTTGGCGCTATATAAATACTTAATAATAATAATAATAATTTTATAGGAAGAAACAAGGAAAAAAAAGACACTATTATTCTAATTCTATCCCCATAGTTTTAAAATAAGCAATACCACTGTAGATACCCCCCCCCCCCCCCCCCTGTCTTGGCTATCACAACATTTTAATTATGTTTCTAGTACAATGTATGGTGACAATGGGCTATATGCAATTTACTTTTCCCCATGAGTTTTCTCCTAGGTGACATTTTTAAACTTGTCAATAAATTGCCTTTAACTACTTGCCGCAAACCCCAGGCCTGCTCCACGTCGATTGGCATGAATGGCTTCCTGTGGGGCTAGCAGGAGATTGCGCGCCAATGCGCGCGCATCTCTGCTTGGAAGGCGGAGCTCCACCTTCAGTCTCCCAGCGGCGATCGCAGCTCGGAGACTGTTATATGGCGAAACCGCCGTCTAATTAGTCTGGGCAGCGCTGCGATCTAAGGCAGCGCTACACTGGGGACAGCCGTGTTACACGGCTGTGCCCCGGGACACAGGAGAGCAATCAGCTCTCATAGGCTGAAGCCTATGACAGCCGATCGCCTTCATTGGCTGGCTGGGGGGAGGGAAGGAGTTAGGGGAAAAAAATAAATAGGTAAATTTATTTAAAAACATAACAAATATTTATATAAAAAAAATAAACACTGGGGGAGTGATCAGACCCCCCCAACAGAGAGATCTGTTGGTGGGGAGAAAAGAGGGGGATCACTTGTGTGCTGAGTAGTGCGGCCCTGCAGAGAGGCCTTAAAGCTGCAGTGGCCTATTTCCAGAAAAATGGCAAAAAGTGATTGCTTCCCTTGTTAAAAAATAACTGTGGTTTATCACACCTGAGTTCAATTTCTGTAGTCACCCCCAGGCCTGATTACTGCCACACCTGTTTCAATCAAGAAATCACCTAAATAGGAGCTATCTGACACAAAGAAGTGGACCAAAAGCAAGACATCATGCCAAGATCCAAAGAAATTCAGGAACAAATGAGAAAAAAAGTAATTGAGATCTATCAGTCTGGTAAAGGTTATAAGGCCATTTCTAAAGCTTTGGGACTCCAGCGAACCACAGTGAGAGCCATTATCCACAAATGGCAAAAACATGGAACAGTGATGAACCTTCCCAGGAGTGGCCGGCCGACCAAAATTACCCCAAGAGTGCAGAGAAAACTCATCCGAGAGGCCACAAAAGACCCCAGGACAACATCTAAAGAACTGCAGGCCTCACTTGCCTCAATTAAGGTCAGTATTTACGACTCCACCATAAGAAAGAGACTGGGCAAAAACGGCCTGCATGGCAGATATCCAAGGCGCAAACCACTTTTAAGCAAAAAGAACATTAAGGCTCGTCTCAATTTTGCTAAAAAAACATCTCAATGATTGCCAAGACTTTTGGGAAAATACCTTGTGGACCGACGAGACAAAAGTTGAATTTTTTGGAAGGTGCGTGTCCCGTTACATCTGGCGTAGAAGTAACACAGCATTTCAGCAAAAGAACATCATACCAAAAGTAAAATATGGTGGTGGTAGTGTGCTGGTCTGGGGTTGTTTTGCTGCTTCAGGACCTGGAAGGCTTGCTGTGATAGATGGAACCATGAATTCTACTGTCTACCAAAAAATCCTGAAGGAGAATGTCCGGCCATCTGTTCGTCAACTCAAGCTGAAGCGATCTTGGGTGCTGCAGCAGGACAATGACCCAAAACACACCAGCAAATCCACCTCTGAATGGCGGAAGAAAAATAAAATGAAGACTTTGGAGTGGCATAGTCAAAGTCCTGACCTGAATCCTATTGAGATGTTGTGGCATGACCTTAAAAAGGCGGTTCATGCTAGAAAACCCTCAAATAAAGCTGAATTACAACAATTCTGCAAAGATGAGTGGGCCAAAATTCCTCCAGAGCGCTGTAAAAGACTCGTTGCAAGTTATCGCAAACGCTTGATTGCAGTTATTGCTGCTAAGGGTGGCCCAACCAGTTATTAGGTTCAGGGGGCAATTTCTTTTTCACACAGGGCCATGTAGGTTTTGAGTTTTTTTTCTCACTAAATAATAAAAACCATCATTTAAAACTGCATTTTGTGTTCAATTCTGTTATCTTTGACTAATAGTTAACGGTTTTTGATGAGCAGAAACATTTAAGTATGACAAACATGCAAAAGAATAAGAAATCAGGAACGGGGGAAATCATTTTTCACATCACTGTATACCCTCATAACATGTTTACTAAAAAAAAGCTGAGTCCCTAAGGCAACTATTTATGTTTTTGTTTTTTTTAAACTGTGACTTTTAAAAAAAAATGTTTCTGTTTGGAAACTACGGGGTAGGGAGGTTTAGAAGGGGTTAATAACTATATTATTCTTTTACTGGATTTTTACTTTATGTTTGGCCACGTGATGGCACTTAGTGTTTGATCGCATTTTAACATTACATTTTACTTTAAATTTTATGAATGAACATGGCACCTGACTGAGTCATGTTCATTTATTCCCAGGCACTTCAGTTGGCTGGGGGAACATATGTTCCCCTTCAACAATCCCCGACATGTAAATCCCACTGTGAATGAGTGATGGAAGTGCATGCACAACCGGTGCTGATTGACAGGATGTACCGGTATGTCCTGTTTGTGTTAGTGAGGCTCAATCTGGACATGCCAGTAAGTCCAGATGAGTTAACAGGTTAAGCAACATTGATTTACATGGCTGTGTGCAATGGATAAGCTTAAGGCCATGGTCACAGTGACTGTGGCATTGCAAACCCTGTGACTGTGACAGCAGGAATGCATTGCAAAGGATCGGGACAGCAGCACCACACTTTATTCTCATGTTGCGTAGAGTAAAGTGAAGTATACAGTCAATGACAAGTTAGCTTCACCTTTATGGTTAACGTGGTGTGTAGGGTGATCAGGACACCCTGGAGGGAAAAAATCAAAGAGACAACGGGAGCCCAGATGGTGCAGTATTTCACAATAGTGGTTAAATGGTGAAGATGTAAAATGTGGTACTCACAAAGGAAGGTTGCTGACGGGCAGGTGGAGGGTACTTTTCCAGTATGTGCATTGGGCAACATGTACGCTAAAATGCTATGCACGCAGTGCACTCCGAAAAAGTGCACATTATTTTATAGCTTGCATAGTGTAAACTGGCCCTAAGCAGTTCAACCCACTTGTTCGGATCTGGTATACAGTATTATAGGTAGGTGCCACGTAGGTGGTGTGAAAACTGCGAAAAACTGTGAAATACCTTCTGTGTTAATAAGGGAATTTGATCAATGATGAAGCACAGACCTTCCAGCAGACTAACTTAAAGCAACATGGGGAGAAGACCTCTATCAACAAGACAGGAGTCTTACTGTACTCAATGCTGCTATGAAGATGAAGGCTCTAGAGAAGAACACCAAAGACTTTAGGATAAAAAATTAGTCTCCTGTGTATTTATTTGCTCTAATTGTTCGTTATTGTTTTGAGTGTCCTTTCTTCCATACAAATCTTCTGCTTGGCTATCCATCTGCAATGGATTCTGCTGTTTGGAAAGGGTAGGAAGGGCTCCGCCCGAAACATATAGTGTGTGAGTCCACTTGCTTCAATACAGCTTGTTGCTACATACAGCCCTCTGAGTGCCATGTCCTTTTGTTCTATTTGCCTATCGTATAACAGGAGTGGTGTACCTGTTGGATGCTGGTCACCGGCTGGCCGGAGTGTTACTGGTTGGGAGCACCTTTTCCTATTGTTTGGAGAGGGTAGGAGGAAAGATGAGTGAGAGCAAGGTGGCGGTCCCTGCAGTGGTATATAACAATGATGACCGGGCATGGTATTCCAGCATGTGGGATCGATAATGCACAGACATCGGGCATCATGTATAAACACTTTGAAAAGAGTCCTCAAAATGATCACAATAGCTTTTGGCAACCCAAGTTACATATGTGTAAGAGTCTTCATTCCAATCTACGCAGAGCGTGAGTGAGATAAAGAGATGAGAATTCAATTCACTGACATATACAGTAAGCTAAAATGTATATTACACACCGAATGCCCCTTATTAATTTGTGCCTATAATTTAGCCTGAAAATCCATCCGAGAAACAACAGTAGGCAGCTGGATGTGAAAAATGCCTTTCAATTATCTGGTGCACATCAGTTTCTGGTTTCCCCTGTAAAAATATTCCCCACTTAATCCATAATGCCGCACAAGCAGAGGAGTGCATTTATACAATGTATTGTTTATTCATTGTTCACTGCACAAGCTCAAGCAGCTTTTTTCCCAGCAAACTCAAACAGCGAAGAAAAGGACAATAAACCTCCGTGGAGTTCATATCATTTGTATTCTCTAGGGTAGCTGAGACACTAATGAACCTCATTCCGCTGCTTGAGATTCTAGTTTGCTAATCAATTAACGTCTCCCAGAAAAGATTAGCAAAGCTCTCCAGTATTCTGCATGGTAACAGAAATGAGCGTTCACACATGTGCTCCAATACTTTTTGATTTCGTTGTTAAAGCAATCCTGAGACCATTCTGGGCAATGGCAACTGACTGCAGAGTGATTCAATGGGCATGACCACCATTTCATTCATAGAATGTGCAGACACCACTTTCCTCTCCATAACATATGAGGCTACCATAACCCTCATAACATCTGGTGCCACCATTCCCCCTCATTACATCTGTAGACATTATGATCCTCCAATATATCCCCCCCAAACCCCCCATAATGTGTGTGGACTCTGTTTAGCCCATAACATGTGCAGCCACCATGTGGTCCCAACCTCCCTATAACATTGACCACATTGAGATGATTTTCCTTCAACCATGAAGATTAGCAGCCCGCTTTCATTCACCTCTGTTCTGCTCTCGAGTTCCTCACGTCATGTGACCAGGATGGAAGTGAATGAGCGGGGGGCGGCTGCAGCAAAAAGGAGGACAGACTGTACTGGAGAAAGCAAGATACTTACTCACACCCAATGCACTACTCTGCATAGAGAGAGATATAATATAATTTATAATATAGCTAAGCCCTGAGGGTTAGGCTAGTGCTAACCATGGAGGGAGGTTAGCGTAAGGCACTGAGAGAGAGGTTAGTGTATAGCAGCCTTTCTCTACCTTTTTACCTTGGGGGAACACTCCAAATAACTTTTGGATCTCAAGGAACCCCTGCAAACAATTTTTTGATCAAGTCACTGATAAAAAGAGTAGCACTCATCCAAAGCAGGGATATGGGTGCCTAAGCCTCAAAAGATCCTCGCACCTCTGGATCCAATCAATGTAGTAGAAGCATGGGAGGCTGGCACTTCCAAACGTGAAAAAAGCTCTTTTATTGAAACATTAAAAAGTGGTAATACAGCGACAGCCCGCTGTTTCAGGTATCAGCCTTTCTTCAAGCTGTTTCAACCACAAATGAGATAGCACATACATTATCCATATATAGTGTCAACCCATTAAAACATCCAATCAGTTTAAACTGCCCGCAGCCAATCACCTTACCTGCACGCCACGGCGGACCTGAGGTGAGACTGCATCCCTAACATGCAAATATGCCAAAGATACACTATCACGGAGAATACTGGCGCTCCACGCCAGCATTAGCCACTCCTCCGTGTTCTTACTCGCTGGGGCTGGGTCAGGTGACTTCAAGGAACCCTGCGTCATCACGTACACGCCGCCGCACGTCCATACACTGACTCTGCGCAAACTCAGTGCGTATAGAGTCAAAACAATGGCAGTAGGGGCAATCCCTCCCCAGAGGCATGACCCACCTACGTCATATGTAAACAAACGCCGCTACAAAGCAGTGCGGCTAATCAATAGACCTGAGGCAGCGCGTCCATGGCAACGCTAGTACATCCGCAATTTTTTGATCTTGAGGAACCCCTGCATTTATTTTGCAGTGGGCACGGTCTATAAAAGTATGTGTGGCTGTTTATTTCACTCTCCCCCATTACAATGCCTCTCCTTATACTGTCTCCTGAGCCAACAATTTAGTGCTTCTTGTTTCAGTACCACCCATTATAGTGAGCTCTATTATACTTCCACCACGATGGGGGAAAATGCCATGGAACCCCTGCAGAGTACTCAAGGAACCCTGGGGTTCCAGGGAACCCTGGTTGAGAAAGCCTGGTGTATAGCATTAAGGAGGGGGGTAGTGATAGGTGTCAAAAGTAGAGATCCGACTGAGGAAGGGAAAACGTGTAGATATTAACAATTTTGGGTTCTCTTCCATCCTCCCTCCATCAGGTTCCATAACAGTATGGTATGCCTGCTTCTCTGTCCTTCTGGAATACCATGGTCACAGTGACTGTTTCTGGTTTCAGTCCTTCACCTCCCTTTCCAGCCACAACATCAGTTACAGGAAGGAAGAAGAGAACAGACAAAACTGCTCAGTTTCCAAAGTCTCCAGGTCATGTCCAGCAATGTTCCTCGGAACACTTTAATGCATGCGTTCCTGCATTGTGAGTTGACAGCGTTCATTTTAATCTATTTATTTATATTGGTATGTATGACACAGGTGACCTGCGTTCAAATCTTGGCTCTTCCTTTTCAGTAAGGTAGCACCTATTAAGTAAGGAGTCTTTGGGCAAGACTCCCTAACACTACTTCTGTCTACTGAGCGTACCCTAGTGGCTGCAACTCAAGCGCTTTGAGTCCGCCAGGAGAAAAGCGCAATATAAAAGTTGTTGTAATAAAGAATAGACAGGTTTTAATATTTTAACTAAGCTACTCCAAGCATATGGGATCAATTAGGATATACAAATATAGGAATTATAGGATATGTTTGGCCTTTGTAAATCAGGCCCAATATGCACAGAACCTGTATTGAGAATTGGTACCTGAGGGCATCTTCATCCATGACATAAAAAGAGACAGAATGAAAGTTGGGTGGGAGGTGAACTTTGTACTCTTCTCCCCAGAATGGTGACAGAGTCTTCCATACAGTCGCTGTCCTGTACAAAAAATACAGACATTGGTTATTTTCAACATAAATCAAAACAATTAAATTATGAGATGTGATTTCATAAGTATCAGCAAACTACCCTGGCCCAGAGTTGCCTATGCCCCCCCCCCCCCCCCACACTCCACCCAATGATTTCAGTAATGATTCATCAAAAAGATTATATATCTTTTCTTCAGTTGTCCACTCGGGGTCTATGGGAAACAAATCCACTTGTCTGGAAAAATTGTGCATGTCCATTGCAGACTGACAAGTGTGGACAGATCCCATTAATTCCGGCACATAGAATTTGTCGACTGTCTGTTTTTGGTGGTCCGGCAAAACACAAAAAATATTCTGTTTTGCTTTTATGATGTCAACTGAGCCTTAATGTGCACATCCTTAAGCTAATACAGTACTATTTAAGGCTGGAGGGGAGTGCAGATCGGGGGACCCAGGCGAGGGAGGGGGGGTCCGACCCCCCTCCCCGCCGCTAGGCCCAATACCCCCGTCCTGCCCGCTACCCCTCCAGCTCGGCGGCCGGCTCCCCGCACCCACCGACGGGCGGATGCCGCCCCTAGAAATGTGCCGCCTGAGGAAAAAGTTTCACCCCGCCTCATGAGCGGGCCGGCCCTGTCTGCAGTATCACCAATAATACAGATGCTATACCCGATTATATGGTGATCTGCAGAATCACCAATAATACCAGTATAGGCAGACACAGGACACCCAATGTGATACAGTGTTTGGTGCAACAGTAATAGGAGAGGTTATCTCCCGAGAAGCGGGAGATACAGACACTACTGCAGCCAAGGATTCCCTGAGGTGTAGGGAATCAGACTGTACTGCAGCCAGTGGGTACTTGAGGAGCAGGGACCACTGACTGTAATGATGTAGTGAGGATTGGACTGCAGATAGGGATTCCCTGAGGAGCAGGGAATCAGACTGTACTGCAACCAGTGGACCTTAGAGAGGTAGAGACCCACTAGCTGTGCTGCACGATGGTCTCCAGAGGAGCTGGTGACCATAGGCCTGATATAGCAGCTAGTAACCACCTGCAGAGCAGGTGTCACAGGAGTACAGTAAGGCTGTTTCACCCAAGGGCTAGGTGACAGCCAGGAAGGTCAGACAAGCCAGGTCGGCAACACACGGACAGACAAAGTACAGAAGCGGAAGATTCGGTATCCAGGTACAGGCAAGGTTGGCAACAGGTAGTCAGATGGGCGGAAGTACCGAATCAGAGAACAGGAGAGTAGTCAGGAAAGCCAAAGGTCATAACAGGGGACAGTAATATCTCTCAATCCTAGTCTTAGGTGTGAGGTCCTTGGTCTCAACACCTGGGATCTAGTCTAACAGATGATAGTAACAATATAGCAAAGTCCTAGTCTTAGGTGTGAGGTCCTTGGTCTCAACACCTGGGAACTAGTCTAACAGATGATAATAACAATGTAGCAAACTCCTAGTCTTAGGTGTGAGGTCCTTGGTCTCAACACCTGGTAACTAGTCTAACACATAAACAGTAGCAAGCAATAGTACTTTAAAGCTATCAAAGGAATCTGACTCAGTGTGAATTCCCAGCTCCGGCTGGTTCTAACACACTGTGGGATCTGACTCAGGTCTGAGCGCTCACACGTATATGTTCGCAACAGCAGACAACTTGCAAGTGACAAGCAAGTTCTATTTATACTAAAAGCGCTCCACAGTGCCGCCCCAGACACTCAGCCAATCCGGAGCATAGCTGGAGTCAGCTGATCGGCATGATCAGCTGACTCCCCTTCTAGCAGCATAAAGGTCCTGTCGCCTGGCGCGCGCGCAGATCTCCATCTGTGTGCACTAGAAGGACCAGGCAAGACAGCCCCATGCTGCTGCGCGGCAGTAGCCGCCGGCTGGGACACGGAGATAGCCGCCATGCCGCTTGCCCATGCGGCGGCATCTCCGCTATTTATTACACCTCCCTTACCAGTTTTCTTCTTGTCTTTTTATTCATTTTGGAGGTGCGTTCAGTTGTTGGCAACATCACTATCATCCCATACTTTCTCCACTTTTTGATTTCACTGTGTTACATGGCATATCCAGGGCTGTTACATTTTTTGTAGCCTTCCTCAACTGATACCCTTCAACAATGAGGTCCCTTTAAGGCTATATTCAGAGTGACCATTGCGTTCCCTGATAGCAGGAACGCAAAACAACAAAATGTGTTGGATTGCATACAGTGAATCATACAGTCAATGAGAAGTATGCTTTCCTATACTGTTAACAAGGGCGTTATGCCGTAAACGCACAGCATGCAGTGCATTAGGCCTCATTGCACTCTGTCAGACCGCACTGCAATGGCCCCACTGCACTGAGTGAACATAACCTTAATGCAGTAGTGTCGTTTTCATCTCAGGTTTACTTTAAGTGCACTGTTTTTTTATGCAATAATAAAGGCTAATTGCCTTTGAGCATATACAAATTATATTGTATTCAACTTGGAAAAGCTTTAGTACAAGAACTTTCAGGCACAGTTAGAGGAAACCATGACTTTTTTTTCCTATTTCTTCTCTGTTCACAACATAGCTGAAACATCTATTTACAACTCCGTTTTTTGCAAATGGCAATTATATAAACTTTTTCAGTTTCATTAATCTCTACTAGCCTGGAACAGGACATTGGGCTGCTGCTGAATTTTGTATCATGTAAGGGAAAGACAAATATTTAACCTGGATGGCAGCCATTAACTTTGTCTTGGGCATTTGGTAAATGTCATGTGAGCGTCCATTAGATAAATTCATAAGCTTCACTGCAAGAGACAACATTTGAGCTACTAAAGCAGAATTTCAGGCAAACAGCTTAATATAGTTGAAATACACATAGGTGACAAGCTAAGTTTACGATTTTTATGACCACAAGGTGTAGCCAGGCATGTGACACCTCTATATAGTTACATAGTTACATAGTTATTTTGGTTGAAAAAAGACATACGTCCATCGAGTTCAACCAGTATAAAGTACAACACCAGCCTGCTCCCTCACATATCCCTGTTGATCCAGAGGAAGGCGAAAAAACCCTTACAAGGCATGGTCCAATTAGCCCCTAAAGGGAAAAATTCCTTCCCGACTCCAGATGGCAATCAGATAAAATCCCTGGATCAACATCATTAGGCATTATCTAGTAATTGTAGCCATGGATGTCTTTCAACGCAAGGAAAGCATCTAAGCCCCCTTTAAATGCAGGTATAGAGTTTGCCATAACGACTTCCTGTGGCAATGCATTCCACATCTTAATCACTCTTACTGTAAAGAACCCTTTCCTAAATAAATGGCTAAAACGTTTTTCCTCCATGCGCAGATCATGTCCTCTAGTCCTTTGAGAAGGCCTAGGGACAAAAAGCTCATCCGCCAAGGTATTATATTGCCCTCTGATGTATTTATACATGTTAATTAGATCCCCTCTAAGGCGTCTTTTCTCTAGACTAAATAAACCCAGTTTATCTAACCTTTCTCGATAAGTGAGACCTTCCATCCCACGCATCAATTTTGTTGCTCGTCTCTGCACCTGCTCTAAAACTGCAATATCTTTTTTGTAATGTGGTGCCCAGAACTGAATTGCATATTCCAGATGTGGCCTTACTAGAGAGTTAAACAGGGGCAATATTATGCTAGCATCTCGAGTTTTTATTTCCCTTTTAATGCATCCCAAAATTTTGTTAGCTTTAGCTGCAGCTGCTTGGCATTGAGTACGATTATTTAACTTGTTGTCAATGAGTACTCCTAAGTCCTTCTCCAAGTTTGATGTCCCCAACTGTATCCCATTTATTTTGTATGGTGCTAGACCATTAGTACGTCCAAAATGCATGACCTTACATTTGTCAACATTGAATTTCATCTGCCATGTATATGCCCATATAGCCATCCTATCCAGATCCTGTTGCAATATGACACTATCTTCCTGAGAGTTAATGATTCTGCACAATTTTGTATCATCTGCAAAAATAGCAACATTGCTCACTACTGCATCTACTAGGTCATTAATAAATAAATTGAAGAGCACTGGACCCAGAACAGACCCCTGTGGGACCCCACTGCTAACAGTCTCCCATTTTGAGTACGATCCATTGACCACAACTCTTTGTTTTCTGTCCATTAGCCAGTTCCCTATCCATGAACACAGACTCTTCCCCAGTCCTTGCATCCTCAACTTTTGCACCAGAC
Source organism: Hyperolius riggenbachi (assembly GCF_040937935.1). Lineage (NCBI taxonomy): Eukaryota > Metazoa > Chordata > Amphibia > Anura > Hyperoliidae > Hyperolius > Hyperolius riggenbachi. The sequence continues at coordinate 272,705,581 of NC_090647.1, read as the reverse complement.
TTTTGTGGGGAACAGTGTCTATGTGTCATATAAAGTGGGGTAAAACTCTTGTAACTATTTGAGGTAAGCTAACAATACTTTAAATTTGTCTCCCAGAAAAAAAAGTTTGTTTTTTATTTTTTAATAGAAGTACCTAGTTGATATTGTTCTTATTGATGGTAAAGAGGAAGTTGCTCTCTGCCCGGCATATTCACATTGCTTTATTGCCTTCTCCCTGGTAGTGACGCATTGCCATACTGGATGGCTTTCACTGACCCAAACATGCTGTGACTTTTTTCTGGGTGACGTATTTTAACCACTTGAGGACCCACGCTTTACCCCGCCTTAAGGACCAGCGCTGTATTCTGTGATCTGTGCTGGGTGGGCTCTGCAGCCCCCAGCACATATCAGGTAGCAGGCAGAGCGACTAGATCGCCCCCCTTTTTTCCCCCCTATGGGGATGATGTGCAGGGGGGGTCTGATCGCTCCTGCCTGCCTGAGGTTTGCGGGGGGGGGGGGCACCTCAAAGCCCCCCTCCGCGGCGACATTCCCCCCCTCCCTCTCCTACCTCCCTTCCTCCCGGAGATCAGAGGCTGCACAGGAACGGATCTGTCCTGTGCAGCCTCTAACAGGCTCCTGCCTGTCATGTGACAGCGATCCCCGGCCGCTGATTGGCCGGGGATCGCTGATCTGGTTACTGTTAGCAGCGTTGTACGAATGTAAACAAAGCGGATTATTTCCGCTTGTGTTTACATTTAGCCTGCGAGCTGCGATCGGCGGCCCGCAGGCTATTCACAGAGCCCCGCCGTGAATTGACAGGAAGCAGCCGCTCGCGCGAGCGGCTGCTTCCTGATTAATTAGCCTGCAGCCGGCGACGCAGAACTGCGTCGCTGGTCCTGCAGCTGCCACTTTGCCGACGCGCATTATGAGTGCGCAGTCGGCAAGTGGTTAAATTGTTGTTGCACCTAGGGAATAGGTACAAGAGTTGTCTAGTGGGACTTTTGTTCCGACTTTAAAGAGGAACTCCAGTGAAAATAACGTAATGAAAAAAAATGCTTTATTTTTACAATAATTATTTATAAAATGTCAATGTTTGCCCATTGTAAATGTTTTCCTCTCCCTGATGTACATTCTGACATTCATCACATGGCAACATTTTTTACTGCTGGCAGGTGATGTCAGTGGGAAGAGATGATGCATTTTTGGCAGTTGGAAACAACTATTATTTCCCACAATGCAACAAGGCTCCCACAGTGTGAGGTAAGTACCCTGGTGCTGACATCACACAGTAGGAGGAGTTTCACCACAATATCAGCCATACAGAGCCCCTGATGACTCGTTTGAGAAAAGTAAAAGATTTCTCATAGGAATGGGGGTATCAGCTACTGATTGGGATGAAGTGCAATTCTTGGTTACCATTTCTCTTTAACTTGTAGAGTTTCCTGTGTCATTTGTCTGCTTATTGGGCAAGAATTCACAATGCTTTTTCCTGTAAATACAGGCCTCTCTTGCATGGCTATGAAGCATGGAAGAAGTTTGTATGTTAAGAAAATTGTCTGGACACAATTATAAATATTTTGGCAGTTTATAGATACTGCATTTAAACTTGGCTATATTCCTGGAAATATGCATGAATGTATAAAACTAACTCTAAACTTACATACCTGATAATTGTCTCATCATTAATCTTTACGATACAGTATGGATCACTGCTGCCAGTTCTGAAAACAAGTAAAACACAAATCAATTGCTAACTAATTTTATGTACAGTACAATAAAATAAAAAATGGCATTCACAGTGACATCACAAAGATTATACATTTTGTATTATGCATGCCACTACAGTTTGTACTTGACCTATAAATAGTTGGTTGACATTGACAGAAGTGTCCCTACATTGTAGTCTTAAGTTTAAAGTGTACCAGACATGAAGTAAATTAAAAGATTTATATATACCTGGTGCCTCCTCCAGCCCCATCCACACGTATCACTCCCACGCCACAGCCCTCAGTCTTCTTCAGCTCCAGTACCAGGTCCCGTAACTTCTGCCAGTCACAGCCAGTCTGAGTGTGCGCAGTGTGCTCCCTCTCACAGAGAATATTACTACGCCGGGACAGTACTATTCTCCACTGAAGAGAGACTGAGAGAGTGCAGTGCGCTTGCGCAGACTGGCCACAACTGGCTGAAGTTACGGGACCCGGAACTGGAGCTGGAGAAGACTGAGGATGGCGGCATGGGAGTGATACGTGTAGATGGGGCGGGAGGAAGCACCAGGTATGTATGAATCTTGTAATTTACTTCATCCCTGGTTTCCTTTAAATAAGTAGACCTTACTTAAGTCAATATACAATGGCCCAGTGAGGATGCTATGTAAATGAGAGGCAGGGGATTATGGTACTATCCCATCCCCTCAATCATGGAATAATCAAACATGAATCCTCACCCAAGATAATGAGTGTAGTGGTCTACCTAAGACCACATGCATCTGCCATTAGTGTAAAATGTGTGCAAATTAATTACAGAAGGTATGGTAACATAAAGTATTTCTAAATAACTAGTATGGAGTCCATTACTGGCCACTTTTGCACCACTGACTACCTGTACTGTAAACTGCTATCTCTTCAGACATACTCAGACTGTGCCAGCCCCCGGCCAGATGGAATAATGGGAATGATGCAGTCTAAATACCAGGAGCAGCCACGCCCACAGAGCATAAAATCTGACTTTTTTGTATTTTTATCCGCATAAAGCATGTTTCTTATAGAAAAGTTAATATTTAAAGCATACCTGAACTGACCTGTGACATGATGAGATAAACATGTACAGTCTTAAGCCTACATGTAACTAAGCTGTGTTCTTTTTTCCCTTTTACTCAAATCCAGGGCTGTAACTGACACTGTCTCTTCAGCCGAACTTATGTCGAACTGAACTGCAAACCCCACTGATAACTAATCACATTCTAACAAACTCTTGCATGGCATAGAAACACTTATGAGTACAGGAAACAGATACAATGCCAATAGTTCAAGATGGGAGCTATAAAGTTTCTCCCAGAGGATCATTTGTATCTTATCTAAAAAATAATTTTTCAGCGCTCAGCAAATATGAAAAGAACCAAAAAAATGTTGTGCTTGCTGGGAGCTTTAAAGATATTTTATTGCTAAGGTTTGAAACTATCTTTTTGGAGAAAACTCAGGATAAACGTATATAGGATATGGGCCAAAATCCTGTCATAATTCATCTCAGACAAAAACAAGGTTAAACTAAGGTTTTAGCTTTCAAACACAAAATAAGATTGTGTTATTCCAGGAAAGCCCTTAGAGGGAGTTTAAAGTATAGGTTTGTTTTAAAGTCAATCTGAAGCCCTAAAAAAAAAGTTGCGTAATATGGTGGCACTTTATAAATACAATAAATAAATGATAAATAAATACCAGACGTGCACAAGTGGCTCCATGTTATTGCCCAGGAGTGTGCCATAATATTTTACTGCGCAGTGTGAAAGCAATATTTGGTATTAATGTCGATATTTTAAAAAAAGGGTCCCAGTGCTGGAACTGAGGGGTGTAGGAAGATCAGGGAAGCCTCTGCACTATCCAGAGGTTTGCATCTACAAAGGGCTTTAACTGAACTGTTGTGGCTGCTTTAGTAATGAGTGAAAACATTGCTGATCAAACATGACCCCTCTGCTCTGTCATACTGAACAATCATTATCTCATACGCCACGCAGCAATACTATCCCTGAGATCTGGACTCAGAGAGCCTCTCTGCTCATCCTGATACACCACAGCAGTGCTGCACGTCAGAAACAAAACCCCTGTTGCTACCATTACTGATAGTCAATTTTTCCTTGAATTATGGCTATTTTTTTGTTCTGCCTGAAACCTTTTAATCCCTGTCTTACTTCTTTTGTGCACTCTTCCAGTAATCAACTGACAAATAGCAGGGGCTATTTTTAACTGGACCGATACTATCTAGTCTGCAATAATCCACCATGATTTCCTGAGCCGAAATATGAGTAATAACCAGAATTGTTTACTTTGGTGCTAAAAATGGCAACTGCCTCTATGGCTCCATATCAACTAATTGAATATGAGCGCTCCCTGTAAAAATCAGCCCCAATCAAGGATCTCATGTGATGTGGAAAAAGCATGGATGCTTCTGTTCCCTAGCAATGTGCATATATTGCTTTGTATAGGAAACATTCATGTTGTCTAGTTAGTACAAATAACTATATAATAATGAAATGTTAAATATAAAGTAATTTAGCTACCGCAGTTCCTGAATTCCACATACATATGAAGTAAGAGGCGGAGAATACAATGTAGAGAGAATGGAACCCCTGCAGGAGATTTCTCAGGGGTTATGTATTAAGAGTAATCTGCAGCTGTCAGCATCCTTGGCTGGCAGTGTTCCGCCAAACATCATTCCCACAACTTCTGCTGGAAGGAGAATCAGAGTTCCCAAGTGATTGACTAATTAAGTCTTTCAATGCAGCTATACTGCCAGCAGCCTGATATGTGATGTCACTTAAGAAATTAAGCTTTTCATGGCCAAAATGATTGCACTTTTTGGGTGTCAGCTGGATGTTGGCTCAGGCAGGATGGGACAAAGCTATCCAGCACCAAAGGCTCAGATGCAAAAGTGTGCTCCTCCCCCTAATATGCCAAGTCTGTTAGCACACATATTACATACATGATGGCCTGTCATGGTTACTGCTTTACTATCCCAATATTTAGAGTGCCTCCTTATTCCCCCACACTGTACTGCTTTTGTTCCAGCTCAAGGTGGTTGATTTGCATCACAAAACAACAGGTAAAACCGATGTGGACAATCAGAAGTGGCATCAGATAAAGAAAAATAATGTAAAAGCACAAGTCACATAAACAAAACCGATTTTAACACAGCTTTTCCTTTAGCCTATGAGCTGAAAACAAGTAATATCATAATTCAGAGAAAAGACATTACGGTAGAGATACTATTGAAATGCAAACTCAGAGAAGAGTTGCATTTTGCATAATAAACTAAAGTAAAAAATAAAACACACAGCAGCATTAGTGTCCTGCTCTGCTCATTGGCATGTTTTGTAGCTAGTGGGGTCTGTAACTTCCATATCCTCTTAGCCCATCACTATCTTTAGAGCTGGGACTATGTCATCGCTACCTAGTTTATGTGACACCTAGCTCCGACAGACCAATGTTAGGTGGCACATGCTGGTCATCACACCACCTAGCATTACTGTATGGGTGCTAGGACTGCTAGAAATAGGAGAGTGCAGTGATCTGTGGCTCCTCCTTCAATGCAACCCCTCAGGCATGGTGTCAGCGACCAACTTGTAATCAAGTCGGGTGTTGTGGCCACTCAATTGGCACCAGGCTAGGGTTATCAGCTCTGACTTGGGCTGATGCTGGGGGAATTTTTGTTGGTTGGTGGGGGGATTATGTATACTGTATTTTGATTTGTGCACTTCTCTTCTCCTGACGACGCCCCAAATAAGGGGTGAAACAATTGTTGAGCAGCACTCACTGTATATATCTGTATGCACCCTTATATTTCGTATGCACCCTTATATTTTGTTCCTTCTTTACCCCAGCTACACCTTCTGTGAAGGCTCACACCTGTTTTAATGGCCCCTATGGGGTCATTAGTATCTCAGTGATAGACAGCATTACTCCTACCACAGTTTTTCCTATCATATTTCTACAGGTCGCCTTGACTTATGTGTAGCCACAAACGGAGTGGAGCATGGTGGGATGAAATAGCTACACCCCACTTGATTGAATAGGTAGAGGGCATCAGCAAAGACCCTCATCACCCACAACTTTACACTACCGTTTAATCATATGTGGTAACGCACAAAAGTATTGCAACAAATGAGCCTTCATTGCCTTTTAAGACATTTGTCTTAACAAGTGGGGGTACTAACAATCAGACACCCACCATGTATGAACTTTTATGATTACAGTTGTAATTATGTCCTTTGGTACTTATGTGGCCTGAGCCCTATGGGAAAAGTGTAATATTAGGGTTATCAAAGCCCTGCTTAGACAGCACACTGCGTTGATTGCTCTGCACAGCTACTGTGTGAGTGTGTATGTGTCTTGATCCTGCATGACACTAGTCCTGACCTAGGCCTGTAACCTTTACTCAGCTCAGTCTGCCACTTGTCCTAACCTCAGTCTGCAATCCCAACCTTTCGCTGAAAGATTTTGTTTTGAGGTCAGACTACTGATTGACGAAGCTCATCCAGCCATCAATCCTTACCCTGCTCTGACAACTGCCAGTCCTGACCACAAACTGTGACCTTGACCCTGTTCTACCTCACCTTCTCTACATTGTAGAGTTCACCTTCCTGTTCTTCTTCTGTCCGGAGGAGAAAACATGGAGTTACCACCTGGAAGTCACTTGAAAAAACAACAACTATAAGCAGATTGAAAAGGGAGGCATTTTGCTGCCCTTGTCATGTCTGTTTCTGTGCTTTGACAATAAATGTAACCGAGCTTTAATTACTACATGTGGCGCCGACCTCTTTTGCATCTATTGGACTTACAAAATAGCAGTTCTGTGCCCACAAATGATAATGATCCATCAACCCTTGCAGGGTGCTCTGGTGAAGACTAGTGCAACCAATCACTAATAAATCAGATGTTGCTCTCTGAGCTGTATGTCCCACCTTTTCTGCCTTCAGTCTTTGCAATAGCTGACCATATGACTTTTTTCAATATCAATAAGTTATCCAACAGAAAACTGAGCTCTCAGGTTTGCTTTAAGATCAATCACTGGGGGAAAGAATTGTTAGATTATCCGAAGAACTAGCAGCCTGTAAAGCATTTCAGTTACTACAAGAAAACCAAATATAAAAAAACAATTGACTTTTTGCGACCTTAAAAGGAAGTTAGGGTTGATCTGAAATAAAAAGACTACATTTCTCCAGTATGAATGGGCTCCAATGAAGCACAGCAGTCAAAAAAGACTGACTTACGAATTCCAGTGACCAGAAATCTGGAACAAGCATGAATAAGTTGCCAAGTGCAACCATCAGGTTTCATCTGTTAAAGCATGGATTCTAATTGTTTGCTCTGACCAACTTTTACAATTTTGCACTACAAGTCTTCTTTGCACTGCACTGGTCTTCATAAATCAGCCCCATATTGCTTTTTCCTCTACCAAAACTCCTTATGTGAGGCTACGTTCACAGTGGGTTTTACGTTCCCTGTGACAAAAGGAATGCAACACAATGGCTCAGTAAAGTAGCGCCGCACCTTATCTGCACACTGCCTGGTATACAGTGAGGCATACAGTCAATGTAAACTATACTTCACTGCAGCTGTTCACATGTACATTTTGCAGTAACACACGTACCATGCCGCACACTGTTATACCGTAACGCACCCGCCGCACTCCAAAAGACATATAGAGGTGGTGCATTGCAGTGTGGCAAGCTGTGTTAAAAAGGAGCCATTGTGCCACAACGCACCACTGTGAATGTAGTCTTAGTGCTCAGTTAAGTACATAACATTTGTAACTTAGAAGCAATTTTTCTCATGCCAAAAAGGAGATACGTTTTTAAAAACTTATAATAGTGATGATTTGTTCTTTTTATGATGAAGTTTGATTTAAGTGGTAGATGCACTGTAGAGTAAGGATAACTTCAAGCGAAACTCGTGACATCATGCTTCAGTTTTATTTACTTGTATTTTACGAATTAACACTGGTAAAAGGGTAACACTCCTCACCTGGCATTACTCAGTGGCTCTTTTGTGGTATCTTAGAAACAAACAGATGTGGATTTACACATCCCAAGTTTCATTACGTTTTACATATGCAGCCAACATTATCAACAACAGCAGATGGCCAACTCAAGCATATGTTGTATTCTGTAGAAAGTAATACAAGATAAAAATACAGCTATATGCTTAATGAAACAATAACATAATAACAAATGTTACTCAAATATAAATGAGTACATGGCAAGCATTAGCAGGAGCTCAGCTGTGTCAAATGGAGTGGCTTGTGGTTTACAATGCAGCTGATACTGCTACATACTGTATGTTTAATAACAAAAGGTACAATAGGGAATATAAATATTTGAGTGGCCCCTGGAGTAATATGCAATTCAAGCCTTTGTCCTACAAAATCATAAAAAAAGTCTCTTTTTTTTTATTGTAAATGCATTGCATGACACTTTATTTCTCAATTCTGTTAAATTATTTATTTTGGCCCCAGGCCAAAGAATAAAGATTACAATGATGGAAACTGTTAGTTAAAATACATAAAGAATATTACAATGAAAATACTAAAACCTCTTTGATCTAGAAGAGCATAAACTTTTAAATAGATTTTATGCAAATTAACTTGTTTATCTGTGAAGTATGCATAATACTGTTCAGAAACAAGTCGCAGAGGGGGAGGATAGAAATATTCAATGCACACTGCTCAGCACCCTCTTGTTTAACTTGCCCACATTCATTAGGGATTGGAATTGGTGAACCCATAGCTTTGTAGCCTCACAGAATATCATGCCTCCTACCTACAATGCAAGTGGCAGCAATGTGCTGAAAGGATTGCTTACCACAGTGTCTTGCACACAAGGAGCTGTGCCCAGCAGCATAAGCAGCCGCATCTGGCTTTACAGTAATGAATAGGCATCTCTTTGTTTGAAGAGGAGGCTGCTGCATTATTTACCAAATACATGAGTGGTGGCAGTGCATTGCAATGATTGGACAGCTCGGTTTTTCAAACTGCGCAAGAGTGTCCTTGAGTGCATGTGCAGTAAAATAAGATGCCACCTCCAAGCTTTACTAACCCCTTATAGCTACATATGCTGGTATGGGCCAAGAAGAATTGGTACATGGAGCTCCACCTCTTGAGCATTACCATAACAAGTTCCCTTGTCTAATGTGAAGAACAAGGGCCACTTATCCATATCTGGTGCCTGATATTTGTTCCCACCTAGGTAAATAGGTAAAAGGGTCACATATGGCCCACTACTCATTTACAATACATGATTAAAGTAAATAAAACTCTGACAGCATATTTAAATTAATCTGGTTTTAAAATCATGTATTAAAATTCAGCATTGTGATCTCTATATATTTTCCAATATGTCTTCTTTTCTTCATCTGTCAATATTCTAACTCAACTGATGAGCTCCAGAACAAACCTGTCTACTCCATTGCTTCCCCTGGTGGTGCAGCATCAGCTTGATTGAATAAGGCATCTTATTGGTTCATTTGTCTGTAGCAACAAGAAACCTCCAATGCAAATTAAACGAATCCCAGAGAGGCAATTTATATCTACCTCAGTTTGAAAATTTCCTCTTCCAAGCATATCTAAGCTTGTAGGGATTTTGGAGGCAATGTGTCAGGAAAAATGTAAAATATTTTTGCGCATCATGGGGTTGATTCACTAAACTGTGCTAACTCATAGCACGGCCGCGCTAGTGCGTGAAAATTCACGTTGGCGCGCGTAAACCGTTGTGCGCATTATAACGCATGTAAAACGCTATGAGTTAGCACGGTTTAGTGAATCATCCCCAATATGTTAACATATTGCAGCATTCGCTGCTATTTAGCTGGTGATCACCAAAGCCATTGCTGGGACCGCAGTGATGAAAGTGATGGTCTGGAATCACATAGTGAATTTTCAGTCTGCCATCACAGCCTGTGAGTTACCATGCATTCATACATGTGATGTTTTTGTTTTTTGTAAATGTGTGGTTGCTGTTTTTGCATGATCATTGACTTACATCTGTTTAGTAATAAGCTCCTTTGTGTTTATCTGAACTGAGTAAGTGTTAAATCACTGGTGAAGTCATCTATGTGCTCCCTCCCTCTTCTTAGTCTATGAAAATAGTTCTGCACTGGTCTCTTTCTGTGAAACTAATCCATACTGTGACCTGTAACCCATACTATGTAAACCAACTCTTCCTGCAACTAGACCAGCAGTGTTTTGTACTTTTTATTATGATCATGTTGGTGGCAAATGTTCCTCCAGTTTCAACAACCTGATGGTCAATGGATAGTCCCTACACATGGATATTTAGTTATGCCCCAGGGCCCTGCCAAAATAAGCAGAGACAAGGCTCATGCCCCAGTAACAAAGAGGTAAGGCCTCGTATTCCGGCCAATTACATATAACTAGGAACGGATCAGAGTCCATAGTCTTTTCAAGTACATAGATTTAGTACCTAATATGTTCCTAGGTCTAGGTCACAAAACATTAATACTAAATGCACCCCATTACACAGTTAATGACCAGCACCATGTGAATTTGTGTCTTCTGTCTTCTACCCAAACTGTAATGCAACAAGGGTTCACTGTACACCTTTGGCACTCTATAATTTATTTAAGGACTACATGACCAAAAGTAAAAGACAAATGTTGAAGCATTACTACTACATCCTGCACTTGTTGCTAGTCTTAGCATTTTTCCTGCACAGCTCTGCCCTATTGGGCAGTGAGCAGGATATTCCATCCTGTGCCACACCCGTGGGTTCTGGGACAGATGGGAAGATGTAGATCCAAACACGTTGGAGCAGTTGGGAACTGAACCCAGCCCATGATCTAGACACATTTAAAGGAGATAGCCGGAACCCATATAATTTACCAAGTAATCCTCAGGTAGCTGTTTCACGCAAGTGTCTAAATTAGGGAACCCTCCCTCCAGCTTTCAGTATCTGAAAAATTTCAGAAGCTACAATTTTGGTAATGCGGCAGAGCCTACTTGATTCGCCATGCTGGCCCTCTCAGTTACATTCCACTCCATTCTAGAGCAGAAAGAATGCCATTTGTTATGATCCAAAAAACACCCCACATGGTAATTCTATAAAGTGGCAGATGTCATTTACATAGCTACCAGTATCCATTTCTAACTCAGCACTTTATGCACCTCCTCAAAGCACATTCCCAAAACACCACCATCTGCCAGTGTTAGTTCTACTAGTACTAATGAGTCCAATTTAGACTCCACACCTCCTCCTCATGTCCAAACATGATTAGAACAGGACAGACATCTCTCTTTCAAAACACTCATCTACAGTTCATGATCTTCAAACATTTGGAATAACGTCACACAGGCAATTTGTACAAGCTACAATCTGATTGTTCTTTGCAATAATTTCTCTCTAGCTGCTGTAGCTAGCTAAGCTGCACCTACCTGCTAAGCTGCACCTACCAGGCAAACGTGCATATTAGACTGCCGCCAACATAAAATGGTGATCATTCTTAAGCCCCATACACACTTTAAATTAATTTCACCATTAACAATTGTTACTTAATTTTTAGAGTGACATTGCAGGGATTAAGTGCTGGACAGACATGCTGCTTAGCTAGAGCTGAGGATTGTGTACTTCCAATTGAGAACAGGGACAATGGTGGGCGGACTGGAAAGTATGACTATAGTGAGCTTGTTCTTCATTTGTCATCTGGTGATCTGAAGAAATGGAGCAATAATTAATGTTGGGGGGAAGAACGGCAGACAGCAGTACATATTCTAGATTCTCAGTCAAGATGGCACAAAACAGCCCTCTCAGACAAAGATTATCCAGCATACGTAGTCTCTCAGGCTACTCAGACAATGGATACTTGGTACTTGGTACCAGTCCGACGAAGGCTTTTTATAAGTCGAAAGCTCACTGTTTATCCATCTCTAAGTTAGCCAATAAATGGTATCATCCTGATTCAAAACTTCTTGCTTTTACTCATGGCTAACACGGTACAACACTTTACTGCTGATACTTGGTAGTAACTTAGCTACTATATGATTAAATTAAATGAAAACAAAAATTTTGCAAGTAATAATCTTAGTATCATGGATGGAACATGACAAATGATTGACAGTATGCTCTGATAAATCATATCCAGGACATTTTGATGCAAGTCCACTACATCACTACATATCAGGCACAGGGCTGCTTTTAAGCACTCCGGATAGAGCCAAATGAGATACGGTAAACTCACAACATTGCTCGCATTTTGTATTTTATGTGCTTTTACTTTAACAGAACTCCACAAAAAATTCCTTTCAGCGTTGCTTAGCTTGGGCATGAGCAAGAGCCGTTTGTTTTTTTCAGTTCTATCTGTGTTTCGACAGGAAGAGCCCCCCCCCCCCCCCCCCGCTTTCCTGCTTATTACCTGAAAGTAAATAAAGTAAATGGGTAAATCTGTCCAAAAAAGGCAGGCACAGCAGTTAATAAAACCTAGTTCGATAATGTGAGGAGGGGTTCAAAAATCCTACCAGTTTGTTATTGCTGTCACCATGGAGAACCCAGGGAGTGAGGACAAATCTTCCCAGTGAGGACAAGCACATCAGAAAGCCAAAAGGATGTTTTAACTTTTTTCACATTACCTAAAGCTATTTTTATGAGTTGGACTTAGCAAACCTATTAAAAAAAACTTTACTTAAAGATGAACGCCGATGCTGACATTACAAAATTAAGACATTATTTCAAGTAAGTATATGCAACCTTTTTGACATTAATATAAAAAAAGAAAAAAAATGAAAAAAAAAATATTGTGCTGTCTGGTTAGATCCTTGATTAAATAATTTGCATGGAGACACAGGAGCTTTATTCATTTGACATTTGTATAACAAAGTCAGTGTACAGTCAGTAATCTGATATTTGGTGCACTGAGGCCTCGATGCAGTATTCCACATTTAAACTGTGTGACGTTATCCCTTTATCTTCCCACACACATGCATCAGATCTGAATAGCTCACTTCTAAACACCTTTTTTCACGTGCAATAAGAAAAAACCCTTTCGGGCTGCCTTTTTTTCTACATATTTTTGATCAATTCATAACAGTCAAGAATTATAAGCATGCTGTTAGATAAGCTTCATCATTTGTAGAACCATGGGTAAGTGGTATTTTACTATCACATATTACAGCATACAATATCAAAACAACACATTAAATCCCCCCCCCCCAACAGGTTCTATTACTCTCTCTCAAAATCTCTTGGTCAGCACCTCCTGGTCACCGCCTGAAACTCAGGGAGATGCTGACCGGGACACTTAGAGATATAGAGCAATGGAACCACTGGTGGGAGGATTTTATACAAAACCTTTTTACTCTGGATGTTTGTTAGGGGAACTTCTTTTATCTGTCAACAAAATAAAAAAATTCTGGAGTGTTTAAAGGACAACTGAAGTGAGAAGAATATGGAGGCTGCCATATTTAATTTCCTTTTAAAGAGAACCCGAGGTGGGTTTGAAGAATGTGATCTACATACAGAGGCTGAATCTGCCTATACAGCCCAGCCTCTGTTGCTATCCCAAACCCCCCTAAGGTCCCCCTGCACTCTGCAATCCCTCATAAATCACAGCCACGCTGCTGACAAACAGCTTGTCAGAGCTGGCTGTGTTTATCTCTATAGTGTCAGTCTGCTGCTCTCCCCGCCTCCTGCAGAACTCCAGTCCCCGCCTGCATCCTCCCTGCTGATTGGAGGGAAGGGACGGGGGCAGGGACCGGAGCTATGCAGGAGGCGGGGGAGCAGCTGAGACTGACACTACAGATGTAAACAGAGCCTCACAGCACGGCTGTGATTTATGAGGGATTGCAGAGTGCAGGGGGACCTTAGGGGGGTTTGGGATAGCAACAGAGGCTGGGCTGTATAGGCAGATTCAGCCTCTGTATGTAGATCACATTCTTCAAACCCACCTCGGGTTCTCTTTAAAAGGAAATTAAATATGGCAGCCTCCATATTCTTCTCACTTCAGTTGTCCTTTAAACACTCCAGAATTTTTTTATTTTGTTGACAGATAAAAGAAGTTCCCCTAACAAACATCCAGAGTAAAAAGGCCAGCTTCTGTATGCAGATAACATTCTTTAAACACACCTCGGGTTCTCTTTAAACAATATCAGTTGCCTGGCAATCCTGCTGATCTATTTGGCTGCAGTAGCGTCTGGATAATACCGGAAACAAGCATGCCACTAATCTTATCAGATCTGACAATAATGTCAGAAACACCTGATCTGCATATGCTTGTTCAGGGTATATGGCAAAGTATTCGAGGCCGAGGATCCGCAGGATAGCCAGGCAACTGGAAATTGCTTAAAAGGAAATAAATATGTCAGCCTCCATATCCATCTCCCTTCAGTTGTCTTTTTAAAGGTACCCGAGATGAGAAGCGTTTCAGGTACCATACTTACCTGGGGCTTCCTTAAGCCCCCTTAAGGCCGCTCATCCCTCGCCAGCTCCCTGGGTGGCTCCAGTCCCCTGGTATTGATATTTTCCTGGCGGTGTAGATTACTATTCCCCCTCCAGGCCGCCATGGACTCAGGGGTAAGGTGCAATTTGTCGCTGGTGGCTAAATGGCACTGTTTTTTTTTTTAATAATGTGTGCTCTGTCTTTTGCTGGCGCCCAAATTACCCTCTGTTCACCACTATAGCCATAATTCACATTACAGCCTAAGTCTGAAGTGGGATCAACACTAGAGCTGAAATTATATTCTGCATGCAAACCTCTACTGAAATGAAGCCACTCAACCAGGTTAATAAACTACCTGCCAGCTAAATACTCAGCAGTTACTGGACTTGATTAGCTCAGTCTAAGAAGTCTGCGAAAGTTTGCATAGAAAATGTAAATAGAAGCTCATCACTAATTAATGCTATATACATATTTCTCCTTCATACTCTTGTTTCACTTGAGGCTCATTTTGAAACCTGAAATATCATAGTCTATACATTCTTAAAATATCATATTCCTATAATGTGTTATCCGTCTTTCCCATTGAAGTTCAGTAATTTTAGTTGAACAATTTTTATCTGAATCAACTACTTTTATTCAGCAACAGTGATATATTTTCATGTTTGCCCTGCTTGTTTTAGGTCCAGCCACAGCATCGCTATTGGGTTTAGTTCAGGACTCTGTCTAATGGTGGCCATACATGGTACAATTTTGTCATACAATCTTACCATTTCTAGGTAATATAAGGGAACTTCCTATCCTTTCAGTATATTCACTTAATTTACCCTTATACTACATAGAAATGGTAAGATTGTATGAAAAAAATTGTACCATGTATGGCCACCATAAGGGTGGCCATACATGGTACAATTTTTCATTTTTTTTCGATTAGATAATTTAGTTCGATGATTCCGTTAGATCAAATATAAAGAGTTTTCCAGCGTGTCCGATCTGATTTTTCTCGAAAAAACGGGATAATCGTTCAAATTTCTTAAAAAAAAAATATTTTCAACTTTCATTCGATTCGATCATTTAGATCGAATAAACGGGATAATCGAACTTTTTTATTGTACCATGCATGGCCACCATAAGCCAGTCCAAAGCTTTGATTTTGTTTTTTCTTTATTCTCCTTCTCCAGTCCTTCAGATGTAGGCTCTCTTTTTTTCTTTCTTACTAGATAATCCATCTATACGTACGTTTTGGTTTATGAACAGATCAAATTCGAACAGATTTTCTTGTACAGTATGGTTCAGAATTCACAATTCTTTACACAATTTTCAGGTTTTCCACATCTAGAGGCAGCAAACTAATTTTACAGCATTACATTATGATCACCCTTTTTTATTGGTGGTATGCAATATTCTGTGGAATGCTGTATTTACTTTTTTTCAGACACACATGAACCTGTATTTTATTGTACAAAGAGTGCCATAACAGTCTTTTCTGTCCACAATTCCCGATCCCAAAAGGCTTGAATCAAGAATCTCCCAGAGGAGTTAGTGTTGCAAACTTGAAGTAGGACTGTCTTGCCACTGCTGGGAAGATTTGTTGCTGATCCACTATTCGAAATTCTCATGGTAAAGATTACATTACACTGTAATTTGGTTGAGAATTAACATGGCTGGGCGCAATCAAGCCTAACTGCATTCAATCAGTTAAAACTTATGACTTGTGACAGAGGCGCTATTTGTGACCTTGAGACTTTACTGTGTACTCCTATCTGTTTATTGCATGAGGAAGCGGGAACATACCCGTGAAACGTTTTGCACTGTTTGTTTTGGAGGATATTAATAAACCTCTTGTCATAAAACTGACGGTATCTTGTCTGCTTCAGGGAGGCGAGTCCACCACCACCTCCTGAGGGATTTTAAGCCTTTTAGAACCTTGTATCCTGCTGGCACCTCTGTTCACTCTTACATTATCAGTTGAAATTTATATTCATTTAAACCAGATCAACTGTCTGATATACTAAAGGACACTTAAGCGTCATACACTAGCTAAATGGTTCTCAGGCAAGCCGGCCAGTCGGGACCATCTCTGCTGAGAATTTAGCATGTGTATAGCCTCCTGATCCTCCCCTATGTGTCATAAACCGATGCAGGGATCCAGATAATCATGGCCAAATGTACTGTTCTCCTTACCCCTCGCACTGGAAGCTGCTCGTGTGATGTGCCATTGTCCCTTCCCCTTCATTGTAGCTTCAATTCATAGAACATTACCACATGTGTTCATTTTATTTATAAGTATTTATAAAGCGCAAACATATTACGCAGCGCTGTACAGAGTATATTGTCTTGTCACTAACTGCCCCTCACAGTCTAGTCCCTACCATAGTCATATGTCTATGTATGTATCGTGTAGTGCATGTATCATAGTCTAGGGATAATTTTAGGGGAAGCCAACTAACTCTTTTTTTTTAGGATTTGGGAGGAAACCCAGAGAGTGCCCAGAGGAAACCCACGCAGACACAGGGAGAACATAAAAACTCCTTGCAGATGTTGACCTGGCTGGGATTTGAACCGGGGACCCAGCGCTGCAAGGCGAGAGCACTAGCCACTTTGCCACTGTGCTGCAGAAAACAGCTGATGTTACCAAACTTTTTGTAAAATGTCAATTCATTAAGGCTGTTACCGCATGACAAGCTGAAATGACCGACCAGTGAGGTAAATTACCGACTTGTGTGGTAAATACATCAACATGTCGGTAAATGTAAATTCATAAAGATTAAAGCATGTGGTAAAGTCCAATAACAAATTCAGTATTTAAAGCCTCATCTACACGCGTAGATGAGGCGGCGATCCGGCGGCTCGATTAGCCGCCGGATCGCCTCTTCCGCGTACCCGCCGCGTCCCCGCTCGCCGTGCGAGCGCCGGATTCGATACCCGCTCGTCCCCGCGCCGCTTATCTTCCGCTCGATTCCCTGCCATTGTCTCCTCGCGGGGAACGAGCAGGGTATCGGCAGTGGGGAGTTCCGTCCTGTCGGATCTTATCAATTGAGCCGAATCAGCGGCTCGATTGATAAGGAGCATCGCCGCCTAAGACTAGCTAACAGCATGTGATAGCCCATGACAGACTGAAGCAGACGGCCAATAGCCTCTCCTCTCTCTGTTGATGCCGATATGTTCTGGGGAGGGTCAAGTTTCTCTCCCCCCTAGGCAGCAGAGAAGAGAGCCCTCACAAAAGAGATTTCCCCTGAAGACCTGTAGACAGTAACCCTTAAGATTCCTTTTTAAAGATGCAGAGGAGCAAGTAGTGAAATCATCTAAGCCCTAGGTTCTCAATATGTGGTACGTGTACCCCAGGGGGTATTTCTGATGGTTCCAGGGGGTACTCAAGCTTGATATACTTAACCAAGAATAACAAAAGATAAATCTTATTTTAACAACCAAATTAGTATTTTAGCTAATTAAAAGCAATAGTAAATGTTTGGAAATTGTTAAGAACCAATTACCATGTACTACGATTAAATATATATTTGTCAAGGGGTACTTGTGATAAGGTTTACTATGCTAGGGGGTACTTGGTGAGTACAGGGTTTTAAAAGGGGTACATACCAATAAAATGTTGAGAAACACTGATCTAAGCATGGTGTGTTTGATGTTTATTAAGAGTTCATCTAAATACAGGATATTAAATAAAATGTAAAAAAAAGGCTAATAGACAGATTCAGATGGACTAGGTGGGAACATGTAGATGCTATTGTAAAGCTGTCACAGCACATTAGTGGGACAACATCACAGTAACAAAACAGAGACCTTCTCCACAGCTGTTCTACTGTTTACCAAATGGTTTTGTGAATTGAAGCCATGTTTTTCGGTAAATTACCAAACTTCTACTGCACCTGTGAAAATCTTTATGAATTAGGAAAAAAAAGTCTTAAATACCCAAGGCGGTATTTTACCGACCTGAATTTTTTTTTAATCAAACTTTATAAATGGAAGCCAGTGTGTCCATACAGCACTCGGCCACCGAACTGTCACCCAAGGGATTGACAGAGAAGCATTCTTTGTGCATGTGTAAACCTTCACTTTATCACCTGGGTGAAATGTTGTTAAAATAACATTGCTCCTTACAAATGTATTTTAAAACCATTATGTGTGTTTTGTCAGGCTCCTTTTGTCTGGTATTACATTTGATTTAAACATCACAAACCATTCAGGTTCTCAATATGAAATACAATGGAAAATCAGGAAAAAAGGCAAATACTTTTCACATTGCTCTTAAATATCTTAATGCTCAGGTGGATGGAGTACAGCACCTGGGGCACCTATATCTACACCTTTTGAGCACCACAACTTTAGGAATTGTAGCAGACTAATCTTGACGCTCAGCTGAAGCTTTACTTCCTCTCATTTCATTCCACCTCAGTGAGCGCATTTATCACCTCAGATGATTAACTGCTGCTTACTGTAGGATGCAGGAAATCTAAGACTGCATGGTGGTACCTTCATCCACCTACTGTATGTCATTCAAGACAATGTGTTCTTCAAACACATGATACAGAAAACAATACGGTGTTGTAATGCACAGCAGCCAGTCAAATTAGCTTGTAGTTTTAATTTGTTTTGTACAAAAACCTGCTGAAATGTGTTTTTACTGACTTACTATAAACAGCTTTGTAGTAAATTATTCAGAAAAGCCATTATTAAATTCCCTTTCTTGGCTTTTAGCAAGGTAGAATAGTTATTTACTCATTATAGCAGAAACAAGTTCCCAAGTCACGTCTTACAGTGATTGCACGGAGATCTGATAACGATGTCAGTCACCAGAGCTTACTTTCCTCTTGTGAACCCTTCATGGTATGTACACTGGAACAATAGCATGGGTTCTAAGTAAACGCTGGATTTGGCAAGGATGTAGGTTTTACATTGTTTGCCTTACATAAACTACACAGCAGAGAACTGAATAGATTGCTCAGGAAATAGCAGCAACTTGCAGCTGAGCACAGAACAGAGTTCACAAATAGAGCAATTGTCTGTTCTTAATAGACATTCCTCACAAAATGCCAACCAAGACAATTTTCTGCCCAACTGCACAGCAACCTTCTGATACTAAAAAGAACTTACCGGATACAAGGCCTGATTAACTGAGATACTGCAGGCTTATTTATTATTTATATAGGGCTGACACCTTCCGCAGTGCTGGACATACAAGATCTTCTCAAAAAATTAGCATATTGTGATAAAGTTCATTATTTTCTGTAATGTACTGATAAACATTAGACTTTCATATGTTTTAGATTCATTACACACAACTGAAGCAGTTCAAGCCTTTTATTGTTTTAATATTGATGCTTTTGGCATGCAGCTCATGAAAACCCAAAATTCCTATCTCAAAAAATTAGCATATTTCTTTCGACCAATAAGAGAAACTAGAAAATTGAATACTTACCTCCAGTAATTTTCTTTTCTTGTATAAACAATGGCGGCATACATATGGGTTAGGCCACGCCCCCCTGACCCCATAGGACAGACTTCTCTATAAGACTTGAACAATCCCCCCCCTCCGCCATTCTTGGTAAAAATTAGTCCTCGAATGGACAGAAGGGTGGGATTTGTATGCCGCCATTGTTTATACAAGAAAAGAAAATTACTGGAGGTAAGTATTCAATTTTCTAGTTTCTTGCATAAACATGGCGGCATACATATGGGATGTATCCAATCAATAATGAGGGAGGGAAATTGCAGTAAACACACTATTTTTATTTAACAGTTTGCCGATAATACAGCTTTACCAAAATTCAAGGATGACCAGAAAGCAGAATCAACTTTATAGTCAGAAACAAACGTATTTGAAGATGACCAGCTAGCTGCTTTACAAATAGTATCTAAGGATACTTTTGAAAACTGAGCATATGATGCAGCCATACCCCTCGTGGAGTGAGCTTTCACTTCTTGAGGTATTGGCAAACCTTTCAACTGGTATGCTTTCTGAATAGCTTTTACTAACCATGCAGAAAGTGTCCTTGCAGATACCTTTTTGCCTTTGTTTACTCCTTGTGAATTGATGAACAAATGTTCTGATGTTCTGAAGGAAGCTGTGGCTGCCAGATAGGCTTTTATTGACCTGCCGACATCTAAAGGATGGTCCTCCCCTTCGACTGAGAAGGTAGGGAGCGTCAGCTCCTGATTAATATGAAACACAGAGGCCACTTTTGGAATATAGGAGAGTACTGGTCTAATTATCACTCTATCTGGATAGAACTCAAGCAAATTTCCTGAACAACCTAAAGCTTGCAGGTCTGACACCCTCTTCGCTGAAGATATTGCTGTAAGAAAAAGGGTTTTTAAAGTTATATCTTGTAAGGAGGCTGTTTCTATAGGATGAAACGGTGGCAGAGACATTGCATCAAGGACTATACACAGATCCCACTTCGGGAAAAAAGGTTTTCTCGGTGGACGGATTTTTAGAACTGCTTTAAGAAATTGTACCACTAATGGATGTAGTGCCCACTTCGTAGCTGTCAGTGCTGATATAGCTGAGACTTGGACTTTTAGAGCCGAGAGGCTTAGCGATTTGTCGACTCCTGACTGAAGAAAGTCTAAGATATTGCCTACATTAGGTGATAATTTGTCAAAAGATTTTTCCAATGCGAAGGTAGCGAATCTTTCCCAGATTTTGTAATAAGTTGAATTTGTTGAGGATTTCCTAGCTTTTAGGAGAGTCTCTACTACAGGATTGGAGCAGCCCTGATTTAAGTATGCTTGCCTCTCAGTTTCCACGCAGTTAAGTGTAGTGTTTGCACATCCGGATACAGAAGTTTCCCCTGGAACAGAAGATTGTGCCACTGCGGGAGTTTTATTGGCTTTTCCACACTCAAGTCTATCGCCAAGGGAAACCAGGGTCTCCGGGGCCAGAACGGCATTATAGCTATGATCGTGGCGGACCCTGTTGACACTTTCTGAAGGAACCTGGGTATCATGGGAAGTGGAGGAAAGGCATATCCTGTGCTGAAAGTCCATTCCTGCGTTAAGCAGTCTGTTCCCAATGCTCCCGGATGAGGGTATCTGGTGAAGAACCTCTCTACTTTCGCATTGCACGGAGTCGCCCAGAGGTCCACTTCTGGTCTGCCCCATAGTTCTGTAATCCAATTGAATATTTGATCGTTCAGTCGCCACTCGTTCTGATCTGCAAATGTCCTGCTCAGATGGTCTGCTATATGATTGTTGGTCCCCGGTAGGTAGGTTGCTGACAGATTGGCCAGATTCCTCTGTGCCCAATCCATTATTTTGCTCGTCTCCTGAAGCAGAGCTAAGCTCCGAGTTCCCCCCTGTCTTTTTATGTAGGTAACCGCAGTTACATTGTCTATTCTCAATAATACATTCTTTTTGTAGATTAGGAAGTGAAAGGATTTTAGGGCCATAAAAGCCGCTCTCAGTTCCAGGACGTTTGATGGGACACGATTGCTTGGCCGCATCCATTTTCCTTGCATGTGGATACCGTTGCAGTGAGCCCCCCAACCTGAGCCGCTTGCATCGAAAGGTAATCAGTAGTGGCGTTGGAGGCTCGATTTGATGACAGTTCAAAAGATGCTTTTTGGTCGTCCACCAAGACAAGGACGAAATCACTTGTTCCGGAAGGATTAATATCTGCTTCAAACTTTTCCTGTTCCATTCTCTCAGAAAGTAATTCTGTAGAACCCTCAGGTGCCAATGGGCCCACCTGACCATCAGTCTTGTCGATGATAATGTCCCTAATAGGCTCATACACTGTCTCACCGATAATCTCCGTGTATGTATGACTTGTAACACTTTTTCCTGAATTAAACAAACCTTTTGTTGTGGCAACATAATTTTGTTTTCTGTTGTTATAAATCTGGCTCCTAGAAACACCATGTCCTGTGAGGGAATAAGATGACTTTTTTCTAGGTTCACTAACCATCCCAGGCTCTCCAGTGTTGTTAATAACTTTTCCTGATGAGAAAGAAGAAAATCTTTGTCCTGATTCAGAAGAAGTATATCGTCTAGATAATGGAAAATCCGCAATCCCTGCGTTCTGAGAAAAGCTATTACTGGTAGTAGGACCTTTGTAAAGCATCTTGGGGCCGTAGAGATACCGAATGGCAGTGCCTGGAACTGATAGTGCTTCCCTTGGACAGCGAAACGTAAGAATTTTTGGTAGTGTTGATTGATTGGGATATGTAGGTATGCGTCTGCCAGATCTACAGATGACATCCAATCGTTCACCTGAATCATGGGGATTATTAATTGTAGGGATTCCATTTTGAAATGCCTTATCTCTATATAACGGTTTAGAAATTTTAGATCTAAAACCGGTCTCCAATTGCCTGTTGATTTTGGCACTAAGAATAGTGGTGAATAAATTCCTTTGAATTTTTCCCCTATTGGAACTGGAATTATTGCTTTTGCCTTTTTCAATGAACGGACATAATCTATCAGGATTCGATATTTTTGTTCGTTCTGTGGAACCTTTGTCATGATGAAACGACTTACGGGAGGGGTTCTCCCGAATCTCCACATGTGACCCCTCTTTAGTGTTTTCAGAACCCACGGGTCTTCTATGGCCTCCACCCAAGACTTCCAGTAGAGACGAAGTCTTGCCCCTACCGGAGATTCTTGAGTGGCCGCACCCTCAAAACGATTTTTTACTCTGCTGCGTAGAAGGGGTTGCTTTATTCCTGTTAGACTTGAGGAATGTTGACTGTGTTCCTCTCCAGTTTCTACTAAACTGTTTTCCTGGTCTGTATGACCGTGCCTGCTGGAATCTGTTTGTAAAGAACCTTCTGGAATTTTGCTGTCTATATTCCTTAGGTTTCCTATCTTGCGGAATTAATCCCGTTTTTCCTCCAGTAACTACCGAGATGGCTTTGTCCATGACTGGGCCAAATAAATGAGTCCCATCGTAAGGAATTTTACACCAGTTATGCCTGGACGCCTGATCTGCAGACCAAGGCTTTAACCAGAGTGCTCGCTTCGCTGTGACAGTGTGTAACATTGATCTTGCTGAGGATCTTATCGTATCTATTGCTGATTCCCCAACAAAATCACCAGTGAGCTTTAATTCGTCTAATGCTTTAATGATTGTATCTTTATCCGTGTCTGAATTCAACATGACTTCTACGTTATCTACCCATATCTTTATGGCCTTGGCCAGGGAGGTCAAAGCTATGGCTGGCTTACATGCCGCTCCAGCGGCCAGAAAAGCTTTCCTTAAATCAGAGTCAATTTTCCTATCTAATGGGTCTTTAAATAAAACTGCGTTATCCATAGGTAAGGTTACGTGTTTCGCTAGTCTCATGATAGAAGCATCTACTACCGGGGCAATATCAATAAACTTTGTTTCTTCAGTGTTCAATGGATAGAGCTTTGAGAATCTATTCGCTAGGGAAGGTTTCTCTTGCTTTGACCATTCTTTTAGTATTATGTCCTTTATTACTTTCATAAAGGGAAAGGATTTTGGCTTGGACTGAAGGTGCGGATAGTATTTATCCTGCTCCTGCTGCGAATCCTCCTCTTCTTGCCACTCAATTGCTGATTTTATTGCCTCTATGAAAGCTGGTACTAATGCAAAATCAAACCCAATCGGAGGAAGCTCACCCTGAGAACTCGATTCCTCCGGTTGGGTTGGCGCAGGCGTTGCTGCGGCGACTGTCTGGGACGCTGACATTTTTTGAAAAGTGTCCTGGACTGCTTGCTGTATATAAGTTAATACTTGTTCATTGTCTGCTTCTTTATTTCTAGCTAGCTCAGAAAAACAGGATTCGCAGACTCTTTTGTTAGGTAATGCTGGTTGCGCACAAGACCAGCATAAGTCTGGGTCCGGCTTTTTATAACGGGCCATATCCTCCGAGTTAGGGGATTGCGACCTTTCTCTTTGCTGCCTTCCCGGGGAATGATTAGCAAAACGATATCCCCTGGGAGAAAAACAATCAGAGTCATATCTGTCATAGTATGAGGGGCGTGTAGGAGAACGCCTGTAATAATAATCATATCTCCTAGGCGATCTTTCTCTGTAGTTATCATAATAGCCTCTCCCTGAACGGTGCTCTGGTGAGATCCTAGTGGGGCTTTTTCTGTAGCCAAACTCTCTAGATGTATTCCTTCTTTGAAAGGAGTCCACATGTAGAGAATCTCTTCTAGGAGAATTCGCTCTGATTGATTGAAGATAATCTTCATATCTATCTCGAGATCGGGAGCGTGATAATTTTCTCCCAGGAAAGGACTGATTGCTTTTAGCGATCTTACGTCCCTCTTCTCCCTCATACGGACTGTGAAAACACAAAAGAAATAAACGTGGTGTTTTCACTAAAAAAATCCGTATAAATAATGCACAAAAATATATAGAGAGAGAGAAAAGAGCACTCTTTTTTAAGTACACTGCCCAGCAACCAGGTGATCTAAAATAAATGCTGAAAAAAGAACACCCAGTGCATAAATCAGAGATAAGGATACATTTAGTATCCTGTTACCTGGATACCCCAGCAGAAGTGCCTGGCATTGAATCATCCATTTCACCTTTAAAATACACAAACAAGAGTTTTCTCCATAAGCATCATCCCCAGCAATACCTTGTCCATTTGTCCATTTGCCATAAGTATCATCCCCAGCATTCAAAAGTAAGATGTTATTCTACCTGAATCCGAAGAGGAGTAGGAAACCAGGAAGGTATCTTGCTGCATCAGGAGGCTTTATGAGGCCAAGAGCGTGGTACCGGCTGCTAGACGCTGCCACCCACGCTGCCTCTCCGCGATGGCTGCACATTCTTTGCAGTCTCTTCCTGCTTTTTGAAAGGAAGCTGTGCTGGCCAATCCCTCTCCAGCTCCAAATCTCGGCTCTCGCGAGATTTGCAGAGCTTTGTCTGCGCCATCTTGGATGCTGGCAATCCCTTCTTTACCATCCAATAGGATTGCCAGCAGCAGTTCTCGCGTTAGGTCCTGCGAGACTTCGCTCCCCACCAGGCAAATCGAGGTAACTTTGTCACAGGGCATACACACGGCTTCTACCTTTATTTAAAAGGTTTTATAGCCGGTTAGAAAAGCGGAAGAGGCTCAGAAACCACTGTACACTATCTACCTCTCCAAAAAAGGAAAAAGGAGGTAAATAGAGGGAAAAAAAACCCCATAAAAATAGTCATAGAGAACCTGTCCATCGAGGACAGAAAAAAAGAATGGCGGAGGGGGGGGATTGTTCAAGTCTTATAGAGAAGTCTGTCCTATGGGGTCAGGGGGGCGTGGCCTAACCCATATGTATGCCGCCATGTTTATGCAAAAAAAGTCAACCTTCAAATAATTATGTTCAGTTATGCACTTAATACTTGGTCGGGAATCCTTTTGCAGAAACGACTGCTTCAATGCGGCGTGGCATGGAGGCAATCAGCCTGTGGCACTGCTCCTATGTGTCTGTGCACACTGGAGCAATGAGGTTTTGTAAAAAAAAAAACATAGCATTACATTGGGAAGAGCTTTTAGAGGTTTCAAAAGCTCTTCCCAATGTAATGCTATGGGGTTTTTTACAAAACCTCATTGCTCCAGTGTGCACAGACACATAGGATAACATTAGCAGCAGATTTAAAAACTCAAAACGCTCAGAAAAACTCCTCTGGTGTGCACCAGGCCTATCACAATATGATAATTTTTTGAGAAGATCCTGTAGTATATTGTGTTGTCACTTAACTGTCCCTTGGCTTAGAGGACCTCACAATCTAATCCCTACCATAGTCATATGTCATGCATTGTGTAGTGTGTGTATCATAGTCTAGGGCCAATTTAGGGGTAAGCCAATTAATGTCTCTGTATGTTTTTGTAGATGTGGGAGGAAATCTGAGTGCATGGAAGAAACCCACGCAAATAAGGGGAGAGCATACAAACTCTGTGTAGATAGTACCCTGGTTGGGCTTCGAACCAGAGACTCAGCGCTGCAAGGCGACAGTGCTAACCATCATACCACTGCACAACAGAGGGTCACTGAAAGGTGGTTTTATTAATGTCCACCTCCCGGGGAAGATCTGAAATTCCATTTATTACATTCTTTTCTCAATACTCAAATATTCAATTTTGGAGAAAATGAGGGTTCTGCAGCTAAAATGCGCTCAAAATTCTGATTACATGACCTGAGGAAACTGAGTGGTTTTAGGCTCAGGATGAGAGTGCTGGTTCTTGCCTTGTATAACCCAACCTTCAGACTGCAAAGGGGAATGCAGAAGCTGCATCTTTCTGAGCTATCACAGT